>NW_018164502.1:319931-326142 GCF_001263595.1 Phalaenopsis equestris | reverse complement strand
GCATTGAACCGCTAGGAGGCCAACCTGTGAATCATTGCGCAACAGCGGGAGAACTCTCGTGAAGGAGAAAGAGGAGCGAAGTCGCGATAGTTCGCAAAAAGGGAGATCATGATGTTTCACAATTCGGGGGGGGGGGGGGGTGTGGGGGAGCTTCGCAAGCTACCGCACATGTAAAGTGTTTTCTGAATTCTTCTTGTATTCTCACCCCTTCCTTTTGTGTAGAAGTTTCTTTTATCCAATGGGAGTCTATAAATTGTTGTCCTCTGTATGTGAGAGTTCGTTTTTGGCATTGTTTATTTCAGATTCCTGTGTTGAATCCTTCTCCCTATTCTAAGGTTGTATCTGAGGAGGTGGTGGTGTTTCAGTTGTATCCTACTCCAAGGTGGTGTTGTAGTCTTCCCTTTTACCTTCCTCAAATCTTCTACTTCCCTATCCTCAACCGCCAATCTCCCCCTCCGTCACCCTAACACCCGGTCGACCACTTCCCTGCAGGTTATTACTATTGTCCTCCCCTCCCCCACTCCATCCCAGCATTCGTCCGCCCATTACATGCAATCGTACCTCGTTGTGCCGCCTTCTACCCTCCTTCCCAGCACTTCCAATCGACTGTTCCTCACCCCACTACCACTGCCCTCACTATCCATAACCTTCCAGCCACCTTTATGCCTGTTGTCGGTCTCAGTTGTATCCTACTTCAAGGTGGTGTTGTAGTCTTCCCTTTTACCTTCCTCAAATCTTCTCCTCCCCTATCCTCAACCGCCAACCTCCCCCTTCGTCACCCCAACACCCGGCCGACCACTTCCCTGCAGATTATTACTGTTGTCCAGCCCTCCCCCACTCCATCCCAGCAGTCGTCCGCCCATTACCTACAGTCGTACCTTGTTGTACCACCTTCCACCCTCCTTCTCAGCACTTCCAACCGATTGTTCCTCACCCCACTACCACTGCCCTTATTGTCCATAACCTTCCAGCCACTTCTCCGTCTGTTGTCGGTCACCTACGACCGACCTAATTGTTCTTCCTAAAGTTCTGCATCTCCCCCTCGTTGCCACCCGCATCCCTTGGCTACCATCATCCCTTCCAATCATCTATATCCCTCTAGCTGACCCCCACCACCTATTGGGATACATCTTAATGGTGTTTGCTTTTTTCATTCATGGTTTATATTGTTCTTTTCTGTTGTGTTGTGTTGTCACCATCTCTCTACATCAATAAAAGTTTGTTTTTTTTGTTTTTTGTTGAATTTCCTACTAGTTCCGGTATCACTGATGCAACTAATAATGAAACCAAAATGCAAAGTCACATTCACATTTAGCTAATAGTGGGCTCAATTGATTGATAGCCACATGAAGTACCATGAGCTTCTCAATAGTTGTGAATTCACGTGATTAAATATTTTTCCGATAAAATCACACTAACTCCTTGTCCCATGTCACGAGTATGACATGAAGCATTTCAAAAGGAAGTGCATGATATATCCATCACCAATATGCCTAAGCCTCGAATATAGATTAAACAAATAATGCATGGACTAAAAAATAGATAAACTTGAAATTGATCCACCTCAAGAGATGTGGTGTTGCTCTAAAAGTTCACAAAAATTAAAAAAAGAAAACCAAACTTTTTCAGAATCAAAAACTTGAACTCAGCAAACTAAGCGCCATACTCAAGTTGGTCACCCAGCCTATAAGGCAAGATCATATTAATAAAAAATTTCAACCCGAATGGAGCTTGTTTTTAAAATAACCTCAGATCCTCGTACAAATTATTTTAGGCTCGAATTCAAGTAAAGAAATGAAAGCATCAAGACAAATTATAAATTCAACAAATTTAAGGGAAAATTATTGTTTAAAGCTTAAATCGAGCATTCGTTCATCATCTTTGTTCATTTGATAAGAATGAAAAATTTAAGATCACTTTAGATCACAGAGTCATATCAAGCATACATCTATAATCATTCCCAGATCTCATGTTAGCAAAGACATCTCACATGTCCCCGACCTGCATAAATTTACTGCCAAATAACATTACAAAAATAATTAGTCACAATCAAGGAATTTGTCGTGCACTAGCACAAATAAATTATGATAACTGTAAAATCCCATGAGTTCGAGTGATACATTATGGAGTGCACTTGATGAGAAATGGAATCCTCTATTAACTAAAGTACACATTAGATAATGCAATCCAAAGATTAACAAAGAAATCTTACAATCATATTGCATCGATTGCCTCTTCTTAATATGTAGACAAATTGTCCAAAAGAACTTTGGATGAGATTTTGATATGATTTTTCACTACTCCCCTCCACCCCCTTCGCATTTTCCCCAACTTTAAATTAAAGTTAGTGAATATTTTTTAATCAAAAACAAAAATTACTACTATCAGAGGAGTCAAATTGGGTTCTCATGTTGAGTTCATATATGACCCAAATTCAACCCGATTTGAAACCAATTGACCTGAATCCAACCTGAATATTAAATGAGTTAGAAATTATAACCCAAAAAAAACCCACTTTTAACATGATTAATTCAAACACAATTATTTAACATAAGCATAATATTTATTTGTGTCAATTTCAGGATGTCAATTTCAAATTGATGGGTCAACCTAAGCCCGACCTAAAAATTTAAACCGGATGGGATTTTTTACACAAATCCTACCTGATAATCAATCAATTCAAAACAAACATGGGTTTAATTGATCATGTAAAAAAATTTCAAAGGAATGATCAGAGACTATTATACAAGCCCCCAGTCACCTCTAATGTGTCTAACAATTCGAGTACCACCTCCTTAAGGCCAAATGTGCCAGAAGGGACTAGAACCCCCGACCTGAGGGGTCTAGACCGTAGATGCCAACCAACAGGGCAACGTACGCGGCACATAGCCTAAACCCTAAACCCTAAACCCTAAACCCTAAACAAAGCGTCAACGTAAGATAATTTAAACCAATGATTGTGAATAAATACCTAACATTGCTCACGCTCAACAAGGTAACGCTTGTCTAAGGAATATTTGTGTCGGAGGGAATATTTACAAGTTAATGAAACAAGATAATAGTGATTAATAGCTTTACATACAATAAATGCTGGCAGGGCATTTCACGATTCTTTGCATAGCAAAAGCTATTAAAGTTGTCGAACCTATATAAGCATTTAGCTACAATTAAGGCTTCATTATACATTGTTTTGATGATGATGTGCTTCCATTGAGTTGTATGAACTACATTATACAATTAAGGCTTCATTAGACATTGTTTTGATGATGATGTGCTTCCATTGAGTTGTATGAACTACAATTATCACCCATTCTAGGCCATCAAAAACAGTCATCCATATACTAAATGCCAAACCAAGCAGTGCTCAACAAAGCATCGCCGGCAGCCCGAAAGAACTAAATGCCAAACCAAGCAGTGCTCAACAAAGCATTGCCGGCAGCCCGAGAGAACACAATGTAAAAGCTTTAATTCAATGCATTCAGTCATTAATGATGCTGCATGCAGAACCTTTAACCTATAAAACCAAGAGCCGCTGGTTATCAGTCATAGGAGGATTTAAAGTTGTAAGGGATGTTTGAAGGTGGCAGGCTTGTTGGGAATTTCCTGTATTTCAGCAGTTTATAAAACCAATATCAATGAAAGAAATGCATCACAGAGAGTGATGAAGGAATGTAGCAAAACCTAAAATGAACAAAAAGTATCTGATCAACCGAAATAATTTTAGTGGTGAACTTGTGAATTGTATACAATAGCAAACTGTCGATCTAGTATTGACGGTTTCTGTTACGTAAGGTTCCCTCAAGAAAATGTTTTGCAAAAGATTAAGAGCGGGGGAGAGAGAGAGAAAGCATTCACAAAAGCACCAAGTGATCTCCATGCGGTTGAACAATCAAGATGAGCAGAAGAAAAAAAAAACTATGTCAAAACACAAAACCGTTTCAACAAAATGCAAGCAGGTTTACTCCACTTACTAATTAAGTACGAATAGATAATCGCCAAGCCAACAAAGTCATAACCGAACAATTACAAGCTTCAGCCCATGTCCATAGTTGTCATCGGCCGCACCTATGAAAACTAAAAGTTGAAAAGCAGAGATCAGGCCAAAAAATGAAAAGAAGAGCAAATACCACCGGAAATTCAGCAAAACTCAGCTCCACACGACAATAGACTGCAAACCATACCCCTGGAAGCAAAGGGCCAGTTTCTACTACTCAGTAGAGCGTAGCTTTGACGATGAACCAGCAACCTGCTGCGGTCAATCCGAAAAAAATGTAAAATATATCGTGATTTCTAGAGAGAGAACTAAAGAGAGTGATGAGGTTCGGAAGAGGAAGGCACTAGAGCAAGATGAGCAAAAACCCCTCATCAACGATGGTTGGGAATCTCCCATCTAACTCTCTTCGTGACTTCGTCGTCTCCGCTTTCTGTAACCTACTTGCTCCTATTTTTTCCCCCCGGTAGATTTTCCCTTTGCTCGTTCTGTGGAGGCTCTCTCTCTCTCTCTCTCTCTCTCTCTCTCTCTCTCTCTCTATCCTTCCATGGAATTCTGAACTCTGGGGTCCCCCTTCCCGGCCTTTTGCATCCTTGTAGGGGGAATGGCAACCGGATATGGGGCGACGATTAAAGATGATTTGTACAGGATATTTTTATGAGCATTAAATTAATGTTAGTATTTTGGATTCTAATTCTTCTAATTTTTAATACAATATTAAATTATTATGATGATTGTGCTTAATTTGATGTTTTATTTTGTTTTAATAACTAAAAATAAATTTTTTTTTGAAATTAAATTGATTGATGTTGTTAAAGAAATATATGTCGGTTCTAATATAATATTGCACTGTTAATTTTAAAGAGATCTAAAAGTTTAGAGAAAAATGGTACAATAAAAAATTTAAGGAATAACTGCCTTAAATTTTTAAAACTAAATAGGAAATTAGATTGCCTTAAATTTTAGGAATAATTGCCTCAAAAGAATGTGTACTTCAATAAATTTGAGATTTTTGACATGTTCTCACTCTCTCTGTCGCATGGGATCCAGTCGAGCAGATGTCCGTGTACTAGCCGCCTCATCAGTCGTCTGTCTCGCTGCTCAGGCCGACTCACCATTCGGCTGCTTCTCCCTCTATCACGTGCAAACTTCACCTTAATGACCATCTCACCACGCCTTTGAGTTTTCGTATATGACAAGAATGGGTGATTCTTTGAATGGCATGAGTATTCGTAACTTTTTATGGGATTACATCTCAAAACTTTGTTATATTCATTATTTTTCAAACAAATTCAATAACTACTTCTTAAGTGCAGGAATTTAAGGCAATTTTTCATGAGTTCATTTTTTTAAGCCTAATCTAGTTTACTCCAGCACTCGACGAACTCAAATCTGAATTCATGGCAAAACCAAGAATGACACAATACGTTTGATCGATAAAACACCCCAAAGGGCTAGCCCAAGAGACTTTCCTTACTACAAAATCAAGTTTCGTAGCTTAAATTGGAAAAAAAAATTAAAGATGGTTCCCTTTCTCATAGCAACAAGCTCCGTGAAATGTATAGCAACAATCATCCTGGAAAAGAGTCTAGGCAGCTTCCTCTTAAAGAGAAAATTTTATTACGTCCGAACTCCGAACGTAGAGATACATCCGGAGTTCAATGAAATCACGTCACGTAGAGGTGACGGAAAAATAAAAAAAAATTATTTTAGCATAGAGAAATATTCCTCCCATGTTATTTCACGTTATTGAGGTGTTATTGTGGTGGTATTCATGTATTATTTTATTTTGGGAATATTCCCGGTGCTATAATAACACAATTACGCATCAATATCACCACAATAACGTGAATAACGTGGAATAACACGGGATGAACATTCTCCAGTGTTACCGGGCCGGATCACAAGAAAACGAGTTTTTTAATGTCAGCTCCACATGGAGGTGATTCATTGGACTACGGACGTATCTCTACGTCCGTAATCCGAACGTTATAATTTTTCCTCATAGAGAGGGGATCCAACCTAAGATGGAAGTCCGATCGGGCGACGGACAAACGTAAGTGAAAGGTTAGAACCGGTTTCAACCTCTTGAAAACCTACCGGTTGCAACATAAGCCACTCAGTTAAATAAAAACGATCGGCCGCGATGACAAGATTGCCCGATCGGTCCTATAATTTGCTATCAACGCCAAACAATAAAAAAAACGAGCCTCTCAACAA
>NW_018164502.1:319289-319905 GCF_001263595.1 Phalaenopsis equestris | reverse complement strand
GTATCCGTTTCCCCCCCTCTCTCTCCCTCTTTCCTTCTCTCGATTCCTATGCTCATTTTATTGGGCATGACCAGAGAGAGCTAGATTTAGTACTACTTTAAATAATTCATACTAGTAAAATAAATATAAAAACATTATATCTTAATTATAATATTGTTATCTACATAATATTGTCATAGCGAAATTAAGTAAATAATGTTAAACCAAACAATCTCTTGGACTCCATGAGAAGATATTTAATACATTATATAGTTGAAGTATGTTCTAACTTCAATTTAAAATTGATGTTTTTATTTATTCATTAGTGTATATAGCACTCCAAACTTAACATATTATATTATATTTCATACTTAAAAAGTAATTATTATATATACATGTATATATATATATATGTGTGTGTGTGTGTGTGTGTGTGCGCGCGCGCACGCGCGCGCTGTAAGCATTGGTCTGTTGGTAGCAGGGTCACCGTAAGTCCACTCAGGTCAAGAGTTTAATCCCACCGTAGCGCGGTGACTCTGGAATTTTAGGCACATGGTGCGGGCTCTCATCATGGGGCCAAAAGCGTATGAAAAATTGATATTTGGGTCTCTGTCAATTATCGATTTTTTTAATATAT
>NW_018164502.1:281019-319220 GCF_001263595.1 Phalaenopsis equestris | reverse complement strand
TCTGTGTGTGTGTGTGTGTTTGCGTGTGCACAACTGGTGACCCGTTAGTTGGCATCTTTGACGTAAGTCCCCTCTATCCAGGGTGTAAATTCTTATTATAGGTATTCATTTACTTGATGCGAACTAACTCGTTGTTGGTGTCTGCATGTTGCATGACTGATCCTAACACTTTTATTTGTTAATGTGATGTATGCGATTATATTTTTAATTTTCCTTATAATTCTTATGTGATGTATGCGATTATATTTTTAATTTTCCTTACTTATAATTCTCACTTTCTAACGACGCCAAAAACTTGATCCCATCTTTTATATGTTAATGCAATGTATGTGATTATGTTCTTATTTTTTCCCTTTTAATTCATACTCTGCAACGGCACAAAAACTTGATTACCAGCAACAACTAGGCAAACACTTGGCTTCGAAGCAAATAAGAATATAATCATTATATTTAAATATGGGATACTACCAAGTATATGCATAATATTCTTACTCAAACCGAATATCGAACCCACAGGGAAAATTACAATATGCAATAAAAATCAGAAGAAATTAGATAACAAATTTTACTAAGCAAAATATTCTTACTCAAACTATAGATGTTATAATAGGAATGAAAATTCAATTTTTTTTCTAATTTTTTATAATTGAAAGTAAAATAAACAACTAAATTTAACTAGATATTTGTAAGATCAAGACAAATAAATAAGTACTTAATATGAAAATTTCTTTTTCCTTATCATGAATCAGTAACAAGTATAGGAAATCTGTTGTGGAAGTATTCAAATTGTGTTGTGTCAAATAGGAGCAATATTTTTTTTTACCCTTACTAGAGATATTATAAAAAACATTGACTAATTTAAAATTTGAATAATCTTGAAGACGGGTTAGGTAGGGAAGATAATAGCTCTCACTTTAGAGTTCTCTCTTTTCCCTCCACTTGGGGCTAACATCTCGTATCAAAACCTAAAACTATAAACCAAATTAAGGGTTTTAGTTTGTTACTCTAAAGTCCTGTAATTCTACACCATTAAAAATCTACTTCCTTATTTAATTGCACTCAATCATATGAATTATATTCTCATCCATACAGCCTCAAGTGATTCTTACCATTTGTTGACTGAGACAATACTCATCACAACTTCTTTCACCATTAAAGACTAATACTTCACGCAACTTCCATCAAATACTTAATCACTTATCATTTTAAGGAAAAAGATAAAGAAAATTACACATAATTCATGGAGAAAACGCAATCACACTTAAGTTTGAAAGTAGAAATCTTGTAAACAAACAAGAAGTCTAAATTAAAACCAAATTTAGCCACAAAGATAAAAACTTATCTCAAATCCTTTCCACCAAAGTCTTGAAGTTCTTTTGAATATCTTCCTTCACTTACAATACAAACTACAACTTCAAATAAAAAGAAAAGTAGCAGTGGCGGTGGTGGCGGCTATGGATGGATGATGGCTCTGATGATGGATGATTATTGGTTTTTTCTTCCCTTCAATCCAAGTCTTCTTTTATAATTTTCCAAAAGGTGTCTTGGTGTCTCTTTAAAATGTGTCCACATTCAATGAATCTTCCAAGAGTTACCTCTTTTCAAAAGTCAATTGAATGAATTTTTGTGTCCATTAACTGTTTCTCACATTTTCACCAAGGGTTGCTTCAAACACCTCTTAAAAAATTTGTCCAAATTCATTGAATCAACAAGTAACTACTCCTGACGCTTAAGCGTGAGGTATTGGGCGCTTAGGCGTGACCTTCTCCGTTTTACTGGCGTGTAAGCGCCAGTTCTGGGCGCTTACGCACCTCAGTTTAATTGCACACCTTCTTTTTTGCTCCAAATTTGATCTTTTTTTTACTCCTTCACCATTGTTCATCTATTTGATTGTATCTGAAAGAAAAATAAACAAAAATCTTTCATTAAAGCACAATATCTTAAGAATATGTATAAAAATGTGTACATAAAGACAATATATTTTAGGTGTATCAATGACACCTAGGACTTATGGGCAGGTGTAATTCCTCTTTATAGGTAGTTTGTTTTATTGATATATCCCGTTAGTGTGTGTCATGTTGTATGTAGGCAGCCTTTCATTCATTTTCATGATGTGTGCTTCTCTTTTTGGCGTTCATTGTGATTGTTTCGTGTTTTGATCGAACAATCACAATGTGGGCTTTTTCCATATTTGTATGTTTTCTCATTTGGCTTAATGGTTTATCCTACCTATTAAGAGAGTGACCTATTTGTTGGTCATGATGCTCAAATGAACATTTCCCGTGAGGATGTGTCAGTGAGCAATGTGAGTTTCTGCATAACGAACAACGAATATGAATGTCTAAGGATCCAAGGATTCTAAAGTTATTATTTTAAAAGTATAAAAAATATATTTTTTCACTATTATAAGTATTATCCAGTTACTTTAAAATTACATATATTTAGACAATATGTGAGCCCACCTCTTTTAAAATGTCACTTTCTCTCTTGTTATCTGCTTTAGATCCATTGGATATTTAGGGCGGGGCCTGGGTGGCAGCCCCGTCAAAGTCATATGTAACTTGAGACTTGACTCTTCACTTAGATGCTGGTTAAAACACTTCTCATCGCGCTAGATTGTTCTTTTCGATGTATGTCTATTATTCTTTGCTGGTTTGGTTGACCTGGCCAAGCATCACCTTTTGTATTTTTTATGTACCTGTATGTTTACCGATTTTGAATTGTGTAATAGTATATTAGGTTGATCTTATGCAGAGATTCATGCAAATAAATATGTATGCACAGGTACAAAAAGGCAGGAACAATAAAATGATCTATATATTAAGCCCTTTTTGAAGGTGCCGCTTAGCTCCAGCCATCATGACATGGCCCAGACATGCATGTAGATAGTTTTTTTTGCTAAAATGTTTTTTTGTGTAGGTCGAGTCATTTTTTACTTTTCCTGATATACTTTTTAGAGTCCTTAAGAGAGTTTGTAGTATAAATAAGATATTGGCACAGATTCTTTTTGTCTTGGGAACCACCTGACAAGGAACTAGAAGCAGATGCTCGTGTCTCATTTCTAAATTCAACTGGCTACATTATTGTATGGAACTTGGACCAGACATGTATATGCAGAGTCTCTTTGCCTTTTTATTTTATGGGGTATGTTATCGATGGAGCGACACCGTCCTCTTATTATTTTATACTTGACTTGTTTTTTTACCTTCTTGTATTCTTGTATGATTTGATTGGCTCCACTTATTTTGACTTATAGTTTATCCGGGAATCCAACGTTGTAATTTAGGCTCATTAAGGACCATCATATTATAATTTTTCTATTAAAATCCTAAAAAATATTAAATATTAATCAAATTTTAACATTAAAGTATTCAACTATTTAAAACCTGCACCTTACTTTTCTGCATGACATTTGGGCAATCCTAAAAAATATTAAATATTAATCAAATTTTAATATTAAAGTACTCAACTATTTAAAACCTGCACCTTAATTTGGGTCAGTTTTAAAATGGTTTGCATGCATGGATTTACACTCCATCATACTCAATAGTGACTTCACACTTAAGCTTGTGATAGATAATTATATTAATTGCATGTCCCGTGGAGAAGCCCCCTGCTCTCCAATCTGGTTGACCCAACATAGATTTCTACTTAGGTGGTTGTATAACGTGGTTATGGTATTAGAGCATTCCCCGACTCAGACGAAGTAGAAGTACTGTGTTGGGAGTGTTTTCAACTTTGTAGCTGGAACACTCATTTTCCTTTTTTTTTAGTGTCTTCATCGCCATTTTGGCAGGTATAAGTCCTACCTCTTAGAGCTCCACCTTATAGTTATAAGATTGAGTTTCCTTCATTCGACTTTAGGGCTGCCGAGATCTCCTTGGACAATGCAATTCACAGATTGCTAGCAATGGATTTCTGGTTGTATTGGGTTGGCTACCTTCACAACCAAATAGACTTAGGGTTATAATAGCTTAGGATGACGGATATGTGGTATCCTGACCCGGCTAACTCTACTTTTTAGGATCACTCAACCCTTTCTCTTGTTGAACCCCTTTGAGCCCTATCGCTTTTCTTGACTTCATTGATAATGTCTTTATGATCTTATTACCGATGAGTTATTACCCTTTTGGGATACATTGATTGCTCGGTAAGCTCTGACATGTATGGATATCACTGTCAAGATGATTTTGGTTATTTCGTAGGCTCTATATGCCGATGAGCCGCTACCCATTTATGATGCAAGAGACTCACCCTTTGCCTTGTAGCTTAGTGAGAGAATTGAAGCATCGTGGCGTTCCCATACAAAAAATAATCCTTTGATGACCAATTCTCTAGGTTCATGCTAATTTTTTACCTCACTTTTGGGTGAGGGTTTTGGGTCTTTCCTTTAGTGACTAAGATCTAACTTTGAGACTTTCCTAATGACTATAATAGCATCTTAGAAATGGTACCCACCATCTCCCCAAACATTTCAACTAAATCATTGTTCTCTATGTTAGTTATATATGTGATCAATAATCTTTAATACAAAGATTAGAGATTACATAAGGGAACCTTGATGAGAATTCTTATAGGACCTATGAACTATAAGAAAGTCTTACACTGTTGTACACTTTTTTTGTACTTCAATACATTGCATCATCATTCCTAATCATTATGATCATCATAAACACTGCATTTTCATATCACAATGTTGCAATCATTACACCCATGAGGCTGACCAAAATTATTTAAACAAAGTTTCCCCTAAAATATCCTACTTAAATATTCTAATGCTTCAAAATTTCCCAAGACTGTCATTGAATCACAAAATCCACTTCAAACCATTTGATATTATCATTTAGATCATTTGAAATCAAAAAATTGCAAAAATACCTAATTTTCTTAAAAATTACCAAAGCACCCCTGGACTCCCAAAATACCATATTTTCCAAAATCTCCCAAAGTCACCAATTAGTCATAAAAATCACACCAAATCATTCCTTATGTCTTACTGAGAATTTTGACTGTAATATTGTCATACTTTATGACAATTTTTTGACACCTCAACATCAAAATAACGAATACTTAAAAAGTATTTTGGGGATCATAAAACCTTCCACATTGGTCGAAAATAACCAAGAAACTGTCGTTTAACTCACAAATTTCTTCCTGAACAATCTAGAGCCTTTTAATCAACTGTTTGACCACTTTGACAAAAGTTGGCCAAAAATAAACAAAATGTCACTCATAGCCCAAAAATTCTCAAATCCTCCAAAATTATTTCAAACACCCCTAAAACCAATTCTTGACCATCCATTGGGTCCAATTTGACCAAATTCACTCACTTTGACAAAAATGCCCAAATTGAACTTCATGATCAATCAAATACTCATTTTCAAATTCACACCAAATTCAACATATCTAGATCCAATTTCAAATGAATTCAAATCCATTTAATTGCCCCATGATCAATTTTCAAAACAATCGATCGCAAACAAAAAATTTGATGAAAAATAAATTTGACGCATTTTGACATGACTGCAGACAAAAGTCGTCCAAACGACTCCAGATGACGAAACAGACTGCATGATTGCGTCTGAAATGTCAATTTCACTTAAAGAGGTCGTTCGTTGCACAATGTTTTCGCATGCAGGCTTTAAATACACGAATTATCATTTTTTGTTAGATCGCCTAAAAAAGCGATTGACGAAACGGACCGCACCAGTGCGTCTGGAGCGTCGATTGAGCGTCTATTTTTCCTACGTGGGACATGTATTTCACCACGACGACACGTTCGACAAAAACGCGCAAAGAGATTTATATTTCACCACGACGACACGTTCGACAAAAACGCGCGAAGAGAACAATAATAATAATATTATTATTATTATTATTATATAAGAATGAAAAATAAAAAAAATTTTAAAAAAATCCTACTATCACGCATGCAACAATTAGCAATCCTATCCTATCTCATTATCTATTCACGTATGCATCACTATTTAAATCTCACTATTTAACCCCCCCCCCCCCCCCCCCCCCTCTCTCTCTCTCCCCTATACCCATGCTAGAGCCAAAATAAAATAATAATAATAATAATATGTCTCCCACGTCAACCTCCCCCATGCCCATAAAAGGTGGCCAAAAAAAAAAAAGAAAAAAAAAAGAAGAGATGAGGAGAAAGAGAGACCTAACTTTTCATAGAGTCATCAAATCCACCTGCACTCTTGAGCAAAGTTGTGCTCTTTGACATAAGAAACACAACCACCTCCACCGCTGCCACCGGAAAAGCCGTTTGAGGCTGGCGGCCACCTTGTGATTTTGCACAAAAAAAACTCTTTCAAAACTCGCTCATATTGTTACATTAGCTTCCTTAGGTCCTTAGGAGACCAAAACAATCATTTTTCATATTTCTCACGGCTGCATATGCCTCCTCCAAGCAAAACCGAGTCAACTCCTGCGAACTTCTAACTCGACGCGAAAATCACGTCAGATCGACGCCACAAGGACTTGAAGACGCTCAATGATGCCTAATTATTCAAACATAATTGAGGATAAACCTCTTAAGATCATGTATACGTCTTAAATCAAAATGATAATCCCAAAATATCCTCCCTTTCATATCAAAAAATAGATTATAAAACACACAAATATTCGTATAGATATGATCTACTCTTTGAGTTAAACAAAACGAGCACATGAACACGAAATTTGGTTGAGAATCAACGAAGAACGGACTCTAGGAAGTTTCGGTCGTTGGTTTTCCTCCGTGAGTCACAGGTTTCGGCGTCGCGGGGTTTGCGTGAGGGAGGAGGAGATATTGTAGCAATTTTCTTTTTTTTATTGTATTCAAGAAATTATAACTAAAATTCAAAATTACATAACTTTTTGTAGAAAACTTAAAAAAATAAATCGAAATATGTTATGAACTCACGGAATTGAGAATAATTTTTTAAAACTAAAATTAAGATTTTTCATCAATTAAATATTTTAAATTAATTTTTGAAGTTTTAGAGAAGTTTTAGAGTATTTAAATCATATTTGAAGTTTTAGAGTATTTAAATCATAAAAATTAAAATGTAAATAAGAAAAATATGAAATTTGACAGAGATATTAAATGACTTAGAAACAATCTTATCTGATTTTTTCAAGTCGATTTGATTTCTCTGTACGGAGAATTCTATTTTTTAATGAAATGAGTCATTTTAAATAATTAAAAAAAATAAAAAATGTAGAATTACCAAATCCCCCCTGATTTTGTTCTTTGATTATAAACTGATCTTGGAAACCTCAAATTCATATTTAAAACCATTTTAATAATCATAATTCACTAATTATGGGAGTAAGTTTGCGTTAGGTTAGGTCAGCCTAACCCGAGCTCAAGCTAAGCCTAGTCTACCCTATTAGGGTTCATGTCGGTCTCCTAGCATTAGTAGGACTGATCTGAATTCATCCCCTTAGTGTCAACCCAATTTAAACCCATTACTTGGTCCAAACCAATAGAATTAGTTTGCCTAAACTTTAGGTTAGTTAACTCTAAACCAATAGGATTAGTTAATTTAAACTTTAGGTTAGTTAACCCCAAACTAATAGGATTAGTTAACTTAACTTCAGGTTAGTTAACCCTAAACTAATAGGATTAGTTAACCTAACTTCAGGTTAGTTAACCCTAAACCAATAAGATTAGTTAACTTAAACCTTATGTTAGTTTAATAGAATTAGTTAACCTAAACCTTAGGTTAGTTAACCTTAAATCCATAGGATTAGTTAACCTAAACCTTATGTTAGTTAACCCTAAACAAGTAGGATTAGTTAACCTAAACCTTAGGTTAGTTAACCCTAAACCAATAGGATTAGTTTACCTAAATCCTAGGTTAGTTAACTCTAATTCATAAGATTAGCTAAGCCTAAACCTTAGGTTAGTTAAACATAAACCAATAAGATTAGCTAATCCTAAACCTTAGGTTAGTTAACCCTAAACTAATAGGATTAGTTAACATAAACCTTAGGTTAGTTAACCTTAAACCAATAGAATTAGTTAACCCTAAATCCATAGGATTAGTTAACTTAAACCATATGTTAGCTAGCCTTAAGCCAATAGGATTAGTTAACTTAAGCATTAAGTTAGTTCACCCTAATCCAACCTAATCTTTAGGTTAAACAAACCTGAATCATAGCTTAGCGTCAAGCTAAACCTACCCTAACCCATAGGTTGAACATAGGAAAACCTTTTAGGTATAACCTTAAACCTAAGTTAAACCTAAATCCCTCAACTCGAACATCAATTCAGAAATAAAATAAAACACATTGGGATGGGTAAATTTCACATAAAACAAATTAAACTTAAACTTAAATTAAATTAAACACAACAAGGCTTTAAAGCATGACTTTGTAGGTTAAGTCAGCTTTTAAGTCGTCAAATTCACTTAAATAATAACAAGTGAACAAAAATAACAAAAATAAAACACATAAAATCTGACAACAAGATGTAAACAACCTAAAATATTTCAACCCAAAAATCGATAAAGTAATTCAAGAATTAATCAAATCTTAATCACATAGATCACATAACGCGACTTAAACCCCTTTTTGTTATAGTTTACGAAGATTTCTTGGATGATGCATTCTGTGGATGCTGATAAGAATCTTCAGGTCCTGGTGGGCAACCACTTTTTGGACTAAGAAAACTAGGGAACCAGGTGACCCGGGACGATGGAGCCATATACATCTAGACCGAGTTACCACTAATTAAATAATAAAAATTTAATAAAATATTGTTTCTTTATTCGCGCTACTTATTGCTTTTTATATCCCAATGTATGTTTTTACTGTAAGGACAAATAATGAAGGAATAAAAGTTGCTTAGATCAGTGAGAACCTATAAATCATAACATTAGGGAATTGCTTAGCTTAAGTGAACTTAGCCTTGGATTAAGCTTGAACTATACCTCCATTACCCTTTAATTAATTCATTGTAAAATAATCAAAACAAATAAAACTTTTAATAATAAGATCAGAGGACCTGAAGACTTGAAGACACTTCAAAAAGGAATTTGGGGTAGACTTCGTGGGCAGCTCGTTCGAAATCTTTCTTTAGTTTAAATAACAATCCTTAGGATTCTGAGGCTGTCTTTTATGATATAAAACCTCTCTTTTTGTTAGGCTCCTGCATAGTCCTGATATGCAGCATGTCCTAACTTTAATATTATATCTGGATAACCTTTAATGATTTTGAACTTCACTATCATCTTCGAAAGTCAAAACTCTATACATTTCTTTACTTTATAAATTCATATTAGTTTATGATTTTTCATAAAGTCTCATTCTTTTCTTCTTGCATGAAACTCTAAAATTCTTAACACTTAAAAAATACAATTTTTTTTATTTTAATTATAAAAAACATAGTCTTATCCTATCATACCAAATATCATTAACTTTAGAATTGACCTTCATTATTAAAAAAATTTTATCTAAAATTACCATAATATTTATAAACATAAGTATAGTCATTTAAAGTTAAATCTTAATATCCCAGGCCATGTTAAATTAATTTTTAAAAATATAGTTACTTAAGGACAAATAAAATTTATTTGACTCCTTTTCAAAGGAAATTTTTCTTTCCCCCAAACTTAAGTTTTTAAGTGAATTTAAAGATATTTTTAGTGTGAAATTTACTAGGTGAAAGAAAACAGTAAATGCATGAAAATAAAAACTGACCTGTAGAGGATTTCTGACTATGAAACTGGGCTCTAGTATACTGCAGATACTAATTGTAAAACTACATACATGCCTTAAAGAATTAAATAAAACATAATATATTATAGATAACTTGCTGAGAATTAAAAACATAAATATAAAAAAATTAAAAAAAAAACTAAACTGACAAACTAAACTGAAAATACAGAAAAAGTGAAAGCCTTCAGTTACTATTACAGATTCAGTTCACAACACAACATAAAAATTTTTATCACAATAGTTTTCAAATGAAAGTTCATCACAATGCAAACAACAACAACAATTAAACATCAAAAACAAAAACTAAACTAGGCACATAAAATATCAATCCTCATCTCCTTCCTCTTCATCATCTGCTTCTTCTTCTTCTTCTTCTTCTTCTTCTTCATAAATGGGAGCATAGGGAGTGAAACTGGGGCAAGCAGAAAAGTCCACATTAGGTTCACCCCTAAGATGTCTTACCATGGCATTCTCAAAATCAATATCTTGTTGAACTCTCCTTTGCTTATATTCATCATTATATGCATTCCTTGCTCCTATCTCTCCCAACTGTGCTAAGTTTAAATATTAACTATATCCATTTGTTGAGTCATGAGTTGATCCATAATACCTTTAAGCGATGTAGATCGAGAAGTAGATACCTCTGCAACTTATGTAGAGGGCTTATCCCTTCTTCCACTTCTAGACTCAACAAATGATTCCACTTTTTGAATCATATGCCTCCCAATCGGATTCTGTAGCTGTAATCTCTCTACATTTCTATGAGATTCTACTCCTTATTGTTCACATAGAGTGAAAATCAAGGCAGGGTATCCAAAACCTCCAGCTGTAGAACTACCAACTATACTCCGAGCATGCTGAACTATAAGTGCACCAACATCTATTGCCTTCATGTTCTGAATGCAATAGTTTAGTACAACTCTGTCTTTAGTAATATCAGCCAAATGATTTGTTGGCAACAGTCTGACAGAAATGAAGTGGTGACATACTTTTGACTAAATAATCAACATGGAAGCAAAGAAGTTAACTATCATGTTATTTTTAATCTTCCATTCCCCTCTTCCACCAGTCAAAAATGTAATCATTTCCTCCAGTGATGAATCAGTTATCACAAATGCAACATATTCGTCGAAAAATACACCCCTCAAACCATAAAAAGTATTAATTCGATCAGCAATAAATTCGACCTACTTACCTCTCACCAAGATGTGGTCTTCAGCAGTGAACCTCAAGTTTGTCTAAAACTCTTGAATCATCGGGACAATCGCTACGGTAGTGAAGTCAAGTCGCAGAATTTTTCCCAGTTTCTGGCAAGAATCAGTCTCTCGACCTCGCCACCTGGTTTTGCAAACACCCATTCTTGGATCATTATTTTTGTCTACATCTGAGTATTGTATCTATGTTGGGCTTTGAGACTAACAAATCTTCGTGCATTGAAGTCCTCGGACGACCTTCCTCTCTTAACTCGGGAAGCCATTTGAAAATTCTATGAGAATCCAAATATAGTCCAAATAAATCACTAAATCAAAAATCTAACTTCTCACGCAAGATTAATTGGTATAAAAATTTTCACTATGACTTTTCTTCAAGTGTTTTCATAAAAAATCCTAAATTTTAGATCTCCAAAATTCATAGTGAAAATAAAAAATTTCTAAGTTAAAGCGAAGCTCTTACCAAGAGAAGTTGAAATATATAATTTTTAGCCTTCAAATCCTTCTCTTTCGCTCACAATGTGATGCTCTAGACCAAGATCTTGAGGTAGGAGATGACTCAAGCAACAAAAATGGAGTTTATACTTGCAATTTTGCGGTTTTCTAGGCAATAAGCATGTTCAAACTTTTGACGCATCATGTGCCAAAGCTCTGTAAATTGGCGCATCATGCACCAGAGCTTAAATTCACCATATTTAATTTTTTGTGGAAATCTGTTCTGTATCGCTTTATGTCAACCTCTATTTGACTCAAACTCTATTTGACTCTTGACTCAAATAAACCTTTATAAGCATAAATATACATCACACTAACACCAAACTTTCACAAACAACACAAAACTCACATTTATATATAAAATCTACGCTATTACAAACTGATATTTTTCAAGCCAACAAACATCAAATTCAGTGTTTTAAAGCAAACCAACATCCTAACACTGAAATCTAAACATCAAAATTCAAAACATAAACATATATAATGTTCATTAGAAAGGAAATGCAATCCAACTTAACAACTAAAACAAAAAATACTAAATAAAATGTTCAATGCATAAATTAAGATCAAACATCTTCTTCACTATCGTCCTCATGGATATCTCCCATAGATTGGTAGTGCACATACAAGTTGTAGAAGGGTCGAAATGGAAATTCATCAGTGGAATTTGGAATTTTCCTTCTCAATCCAAGCATGTTTCTTAAACATACACACCAATCCATCTTCAATATGCCCTGTATGTTCAAAATGTTTCTTCAATCTTCAATCCAGATGATCCATCATTTCAGTAATATTCCCAATCACGTGCATGAGATTCTGCACATCCTTCTCTACCATCTTAATCTTCTTCAAAAGTGCACTCGAGTTGTAGTAGGGCTGAACAGGTGATGAATTTTGAGATCATTGATCCATAAGTACATTCATATCATTTTCATCTCCCATTCCAATACAGTTACAATAGACTTCTGGATCCATCGGCTTCCAAGAAAGTAGCACTTAAGTAGCACTTTTTTCCTAATTTTCATAAGATACTTGTGATTGACTACATAGTAGGAAAATAGTGGATGGATGTCCCAGTCCAGTTGCAGATCCATTCATTTCACAATTATAGCTCCAATATCAACATACTTTCCGGTTTGAATACAGTAGTTAAGAATGACACTCTCCTTGGTTACCTTACTAATTTTCATGGTAAACAATAATTTTGATGCAATATAGAAGTGTCAGGCTTTTGAAACTGGATTTAAGAATGATGAAGGAAAACTTACACTTCCATCATCTCTGATCTCCCAATTCGCATCTTCATCTGTAAGGTAACGGTAAAGTTCATTCATATTCTCTCTTGTAGGGGTAAAATTTGCATAATGACAAATAGACACATTCTCAATCATAAACATCTCGTTTATTCTTAAAAGAGTGAACTACACAAACCTGCCTCACACATAAATGATTATTTGATTTATCCCTTGAAGATTTGCATAAAATTATTTTACTACAGAAACAACAACAGCGGCAGTAGTGTAGATAAGCACTTTCCCAACACCTCTGCGCAACAGTCTCTTCTACTCAAGTATTCAGCATGTTGAATCTTCAATTCACAAATCTCATTTCTTTGATAAGTCTCTTCTTCACTAGAACTCGATTGTGTAACTTCTGTGCATCAAAACAGACAAACTTTCTCCAGTTGAAAAGTCCAAATCTAGCGGAGTTTTTAGAGTGGGAAGCCATAAGATTTGAAAAATGGTGACTCTTCTCTCGTCCCCCCCCTAAAATATGGTTTGGAGTTGGTTTTTAGGAGCTATATGGAGAAGAAACCGCCAAAAACCACCATCTGACACATTTTAAACATTTTCGGTGTTGCAACGCATCATGCATCAGCTCTCTGTAAAGTGGCACATCATGTGTCAGTTTTAAAATTTTTGCCGTTTCAATTCCAATCCAATAAATTTTCAATTTTTCCATAAAATTAGGCAAATAAAGATGTTTTTATATATTTTATCAAATACGCTAACTACATAAAGATATAAACATAAATATACGTGAAATATTTCAAATAAAATAAATTCAAAAACTAACTAAATAACGATACATATATGTTGCCTCCCACAAAGTGTTTGGTTTAATGTCGTCAGCCCGACATTCTCAGTCTTATTATAGGAGACTCAATATTACAATCTCTTTAAAAGCTGGTCTTTATCCATCAAAATATGATTTTGATCTGTCTATTAACTTTAAATATTCTTTCAGTCTTGGGGTCTTTAATATTTACTGCCCTAACTCTGAATGACCCTTTCCACCTAGACTTCAATATTCCTGGAAATAATTTCAACCTTGTATTATATAATAAAACTTTTTGTCCGAGTTCAAATTCTCTTTTTATTATCTATTATCTTCCGATCATGTCATTCTTTCATAATTTCCTAAAAAATCCTCACATTATTGTAAGATTCATTTCTAATTTCCTCAATCTCATTCAATTGCAATAATCTTTTTTCACCAGCTTCTTCAAATTGGAATTAAATTCTTTTATCGCTCAATAAACTTTGTGCTCCAATTCAACTAGCAAGTGACAAGTCTTCCAAAAAATTAATCTATAAAGGGACATTCCTATAGGTGACTTGTAGGTTGTCATGTATGCCCATAATGTCTATTTTGTTATGATTAACATTCTTTTCCAAATTTCTATTATTTTCATGATTATATACTTCTACTAGACCACTAGCCTGAGGATGATAAACAGTTACAATTTTATGCATTATATTATATTTTTTCACCAATCTTGCAACTATTGCATTTCTAAAATGACATCCTTCATCGGTAATGATTACTCTCGACATTTTATATCTTGTAAAAATATTTTTAATTAAAATTTTTTGAAATACTCCAAGCATCACATCGAGGTAAAGATTTTGTTTCAATCCATTTAGAAACATAATCCAATGGAATCAATATGTATATATTTATGAATGAGGGTATAAATGGTCCCATAAAATACAATCTCCATGTATCAAAAATTTTAATTTCCAAATTGAAATTTAGAGGCATTTCATTTCTTCTTGAAATATTATCTACTCTCTGGCACTGATCACATGTTTTGATATACATATTAACATCTATAAATAAAATAGGCCAATAAAATTTAAATTATAGAATTTTATGAACAGTTCTATCATTCCCAAAGTGTCCTCCAAATTTAGAATCATGACATTTTTGAATAATTTTCTGAATTTCTTTCTAAGACACACATCATCTCATCATTAAATCTTTACATCGTTTATACAAATAAGGATCATCCCAAAAATAAGATTTTGCATGAATGAATTTCTTTTCGTGATGCTTTGTTAATTCATATGATAAAATACCACTAACAATATAATTTACAATATCAACATATCAAAGTATTTCTCATCCTTTTACAAAATAAAGTTGTTTATCAGGAAAAGTTTCATTAATCTCTTTTTCTAAGTCAAGTATTTCTTCTTATTCTAGCATAGACAGATGATCAACAATTTGATTATCAACCTTTTTTCTATCTACTACTACAAAATCAAACTCTTGCATCAGAAGTACCCATCTAATTAATCTTGGTTTAACCTCCTTCTTTTGCATCAAATATTTAGTAGCCTAATAGTCAATATGCAAAACACATTTAGCTCCAATCAAATATGATATAAACTTATCAAAAACATACACAATAACTAATAACTCTATTTCAGTGGTGGTGTAATTAATTTGAGCATAATTAAGAGTTTTAGTAGCATGTATATAACTTTAAAAATCTTATCATATCTCTGCCCTAAAATAGCTCCAATTGCATAATCACTAGCATCACACATTAATTCAAAATATTTCTCCCAATAAGGTGAAACAATTGTAGGAGCTGTGATCAATTTTTTCTTTAAAGTTTCGAAGGCTTTAAAGCACTCTTGATTAAAGTCAAATTTTGTTAAAGTCAAATTTTGTAAAGTCAAATTTTGTATCTTTTTTCAGAAGTTGACATAAAGGTTTAGTAATTTTTTAAAAATCTTTAATGTATCTCCTGTAAAATCTGACATGCCCTAAAAAGCTCCTAACTCCTCTTACTGTGGTAGGTGGACTGTGGTAGGTGGAGGTAGGAGGTGGAAGTAGGTTTGATATAACCTTTATTTTTGCAGGATCTACTTCCATGTCATTTTTTGAAATTTTATGTCCAAGCACAATTTTTCATACAACCATAAATTGACATTTTTCAATTGAATGCGAGATTAGTCTTTTCACATAGTTCTAGAAATTTCTCTAATTGATTTAGACAAATTTCGAATGAAGTTCCAAATACAGAAAAATCGTCCATAAAGACTTCAATCCCTTTTTCAATCAAATCACTAAAAATTAATATCATACATCTTTGAAATGTTGCAAGTGCATTACATAATCCAAAAGACATTCGCCAAAAAGCAGAAGTTCCATAAGGACTAGTAAATGTTGTTTTATCTTGCTCCTCTGAAGAAATATGTATTTGATGATAACTGATATATCCATCTAGAAAATAAAAACATTTATGCCCAGCTAATCTATCCAACATCTGGTCCAAAAAGGGTAAAGGAAAATGATCTTTTCTAGTGGCAAGATTTAATTTTTTATAATCTATGCAGATTCGCCAACCAGTGACTTATCTTGTTGATATTAATTCATTATGCTCATTTGTCACTACTGTCACATCTCATTTCCTCGAAACACAGTGAATTGGACTAACCCAAACACTGTCTGAAATATGATATATTATTCCAGCATCTAACCATTTTAAAATTTCTTTCTTTACAACTTCTTTTATCATAGGATTTAATCTTCTTTAAGGATCAACTCTTGACGTTTGTTGATCTTCTAATAAGATTCTATGCAAACAAATTGAAAGATTGATTCCTTTAATATCAGCTAATGTCCATCCAAAAACTTTCTTATATCTTTTCAAAGTTTCCAACTACTGTTGTTTTTGTGTGTCAGTTAATTCTGAGGATACTATAACAGGTAATGTAGATAAATCTCCTAAAAATGCATGCTCTAAATGTGTAACAAATGTTTTTAGTTCTAATTCAGGAGGGTTCTCAATAGATGGAATCAAATTCTTGTTACCTTATGTAGGATCTATCATTTCAAATCTTTTCTGAACATAATCCATATCATCTCTACTCACTTCCATAGACTCATCTTGAATTTTATCCTCATCTTGATATTCCATATATTCCCTTTTAATTTCTCTGTCAAAAGTCTTCTTAAAATATTCATGGCTTAAATATTCATTAATATCCATTATGAAGCATTCAATCATTATGAAGATCCATTATGAAGCATTCAATCTCTTGCTCTTTTGTAGAGCATCTCATTATTTTTGCAATATTAAATGTAACATCTTGATCACTAACTCTCATAGTTAGTTCTCTTTTCTGCACATCTATCAAAGCTCTTCCAGTGGTTAGGAATGGTCTTCCTAAAATGATAGGAATTTCTTTATCTTCCTCTATATCTATCACAATAAAGTCCATAGGAAAACTTTATCTTCCTCCATATCTATCACAATAAAGTCCATAGGAAAAAAAATTATTGACTTTTATCAAAACATCTTCTATAACTCCTTTAGGATAGATAATCAAACGATCAACTAACTGAAGAGTTACAGTTATAGGTGAAATATCTCCTAAGCCCAACCTTCTGAATATTGATAACGACATAAGATTAATATTGGCTCTTAAATTACATAAGGCTTTTCCATAAATTGTTCACTAATAACATGAGGAATTGTAAAACTTCCTGGATCTTTAAGTTTGTTAGGAAACTTATTCTGAATTATAGTGTTGCACTCTTTGCAGAGTATAACAGTCTCATTATCTACAAACTTCTTTTTCTTATTAAGTATATCCTTCATGAACTTCACATAACTTGACATTTGTTCCAAAGCCTCAACAAATGGAATGTTTATCATTAAATTCCTTAAAATTTTCAAAAATTTCCAACAATTTTCAAAAATTTATCTCTGTGTTTATGCTTCAATCTTTGAGGAAATGGAGGTGGTGGTCTTTCTACAGTGACTTTCATTGGTTTAATAGGATTTTTTGCTTCAAATAAAAAATCTTCACCAGATTTTTCATTTTCCACCTCATCTTTTTGAATTTCAACTTCTTATTGAACTCTGTTTTCTAATTCTTTTCCATTTCTCAATTGAATAGCTTTAATTTGCTCTTTGTTCTGATCTTTAGGATTTACTACAACATTACTAGGCAATGTTCATAGAGGTCTATTACTAAGTGCATTAGTAATACATCTCAATTGATTTTCCATGTTTATGATAACAGCTTCTTAACTTTGTAATTGACTACCCATTTGCAATATCAATTCTTCCATTGATAGCTTTTTCTCCTTACTCTACAAATTATTAAAACCTGAAGGGTAATAAAGTTTATAAGTTTGATTCCCTTGATTGTTGGAGTTTCCCAATGGGTTCGCAGCAGTGTTGTTTCCCCATTGCGGATTTGCAGCATTATAATTATTGTTACTCCAACTAAAGTTTGGATGATTCTTCTAACTAGGGTTATAATAATTGACATAAGGGTTATTAGAATTATTTTTTATTGCATTTAAAGTCTCATAAGAAGATTGAGATTCTATCATTTGTTCTAATGAGTTTTCCTCAAGCACAAGAGTTGTTTGAGAATAATTCATTCTATATTGATTTATCTTCTTTGAGATAACAACTATTTGGGCAACTACAATAGATATAATATTAGAATTATGAATATTAGCTACTCTTTTTGGATTTACCCTTTCAGAGGGCCATTGAAAATTATTTGTAGTCATCCCTTCAATTAATGAATATGTTGCATCAATTTGACATTAATGATCCATCTGCAACATCATCAATTATCAATCTAAGTGACATCAATCTAATTGACCCAACCAACCCATTATAAAAGTTTGAATTATTAACCTATCTGACAACGCATGGTGCAATCTAGCAAAGCATGGTGTGGACTATTTCTAACAAGATCCTTAAACCTTTCCCAAGCTTCATATATCGATTCCCCTTCAAACTATAAAAAAGATATGATATCATTTCTAATCTTAGCAATTTTTGATCGTAGCAATTTGTGAAGGTGAGAAAGATTTAGATAAGAATTTTGGTGATAAATCTCTCCACGTTCTTATAAATTCATAATGAGTTTAACCATATCTTAGCTTTATCCCTTAGTGAAAAAGTAAAAAGTCTAAGCCTGACAACATCATTCGACACTCCATCATATTTAAATGTAGCACACAATTCTAGAAAACTAGAAAGGTGTAAATTAGGATATTCAGTAGGTGTTCCTCCAAATTGATTGTTTTAAACCATTTGGATAATAACATGTTTAAGCTCAAATGAATTGACAACTACATAAGGGTTTTGTATACTCAAATGAATTTCATCAATTGTAGGATTAACATAATCACTAAAAGGTCTCTGATGATGTCATTTTCATTTCCACCATTGTTTAAATTGCAAGCCATTTTGCTAAAATCATCTTTCTCTTTTTATTATTTTCAAATTTTTTAAACAATTCTTTCTAACTCAGAATCGCGAGAATCATAAAGTACCTAAATTTTCTGATCTTACACTACGCATAAACAAACTAAATACGCATAAACAAAAATAAAGCAAAAAATAAAAGGCAAGTAAACACACTTAAATAAGAAAATATTCAAACAAAAATACAAACACTCTTTTTTTTTATATTTTCTATTATTTTGAAATAAAATAAAAATAAAATACTAATATTTTCCGTTACTTCCCCGACAACGGCGCCAAAAACATGATGGCGGGGCGAATTAGTGTGAAAATTTGCAAATATTTTTCAATATTACAAAATTACACACGACAGATATATCATAAATATGCAATATAATCTCAATCAAAATACTCTTTATGTAAATAATTTATCTCTTAAAACTCTTTTTAAACTGTCAAATCCCCTTTAAAATCAATGCAAGTATACATTTCACTCAAGTAATAAAGGGCTCTAATGGAGTCCTATATATCGATCCCACAGGGAAGTTGGAAAATCTTAAAGTAAATTATGAAACAAAAACAAAAAACAAAAGTAAAAGTAAAGTGCAAAGTTTGAAAAGTAACCAGGGAAGTTGGAAAATCTTAAAGTAAATTATGAAACAAAAACAAAAAACAAAAGTAAAAGTAAAGTGCAAAGTTTGAAAAGTAACCAGTCAAGTGAATACTAATTAAAATGCAGATGTAAGACTATAAAAGTTAAACTAAACTAAATACTAAACTTTCAAATGTAAAATTACGAACATTAAAAAATGTTTTTTGTTGTGATGGAATGTTCAAATTTAAGAAAGCATCCTTCCCATTTACAATGAGTATATGATTTATGAAGAAATTGAAATCATTTGAAAATATATATAAAAATTGTTTTGTGCCAAATAGGAGCAATCCTATTATTTACCCACTTCCGAGTGCTATAAAGAACATTGACTAATCTAGAGTTTGGTCCCTAATTCCATGGTTAGGCTGGGAGAATACCGGCTCTAGAGCTCCCACAGAGCTCCCACAACTCCCTCCCCTGAGGGCTAATAATCTCGCATTAGTTTCCAATCAACTAGACCAAATTAGATATTTTAATCAGTCACCTTAAAATCTTCAATTCTGCATCCAACAAAGTATATTTCATTATTTATTTGCACCCAATCCCATGAATAACATACTCTCCCATGAAATCAAATGTGATTTTCTCCATGCTATAAAAATCATATATCATTTAAGAACATATTTCTATCAACAAGTATTTACATTTCAATTAGTCAGATCAAAAAGTAAATGAAGATCGGAGTTTAAATCATAATAATTATTAACATTTAAAGCCATAAAAAATATTCTTCACAAAACTATATCTCAAAGTAGGGAAAATGATAAAAAAGACTACTCATAATTCATGAGAAGGATACGATAAAATACGGATTTGATATATAAAAATAAATTTACAAAACAAAAGAAATAAAAATACAACTTATCTCACAATCCTTCCCAAACAAATCCCTAGAAGTTCTCTATAAGCCTTTCTCTCTTTACAATCACTCTCATATCTCTCTTAAAAGTGTAATAAAGAAGAAATCTCTCACATTCCCTCTCTTCTTACACCCCTAGAAGATAATCTCCTCCTCTCTCTATCTCTAACTCACGCCCCTTTCTCTCTCTCTCACGCCACACCCTCAAAAGCTTCTAAGTCTTCTTCTTTTATTTTGGGCTGCCTCATTTGGAAAAGTCCAAAAGCGAATATATTAATAAAAAGGAAAGGTACAGATAGGTTGGATGAAAGGACTCAAATTGGCACCCTAACCACCCGACATACAATACACACGTAAGAAATACATGTATACCCAAAAAACCAAGATTAAAATGTAGACGTAGAAATTTTATACCAAAAGTTTGCCAACACTTGCAAATTCAATCAGCTTGTGAATGATCCAATTTAGCCGTGTCTCTGCCTCTGGTTCTAAGACAGGAGCCAACTAACAAACTGTTAAGTTTGCTGTCATTACCCGAAACAACCAATGTATCATCCATCAAGTTTGGTAGAAGCCTCCATTCTTCTTCTTCTTCTTCTTCATAGATGTATAAACATGTCATTCCTCATCAAAAAATTGGCTCATATGATCAGTGGATTGTTCCAAAGATTGTTAGATAGATCTAGGCTATTGCACATCATGAGCCCCATGTGCCCGTGCCTGACTAACAGTAACAACTTGCTCGATCTAATGAGGCGATAAAAACACAGTAGAAATATTGCCACCCATTATATCGATGATAGGTTCTAGGGCAAGAGAAGTATGAAATGTCTCACCTAACCCCATGAAAAGAGGTTCCATAGGAGGATTGTGTAGAGGTTGAATGATTGACATAATGTTCACAAGGATAGTGACATCTTCAAGAGTATCCTTATGATGATCAATAATGTCAATTACTTGGAGCAGATTAGAAGAAGGGGGAATCACTGCATCTGGCTGAGCATTTTGCTTATTTGGTCTTAAATGGGGGTGTAGATAGTGACATTGAGAAATGGAGTGACCGAATATACAAAAATTTAAGCAATATGAAGGGAAAGACTCAACGGACAAACCCCACACCAAAAATAGTGCCGACAGTGCCTAACCAAATTTTCTCATTAGTGATTGAAGTGATATCCCTTTCAACAAGTACCCTGGCTTCAGAGGGATGGAAAATACGAAATGTAGGAATGTCCGTTTGAGTGACTTACCATAGGCTGCGACAATAAAATACAACACTTATTGAGTAAAATAATGAAATTTCAGGCAAAAATGATTGGTGGTTCAGTCTGTGGGTCAAAATTCACCGACCATTTCAAAATCTTCATTGCTCTGTTATTAATTCAAATTAATCTTCTGGCAAATAAGCGTGTGTAATCTTCTTCATTATTAATTTGAATAAGGATGTGTCTTCCATCTAAAAGTCCAATTTTTCACTCCCCAACAAGGTGCATAAGCTCAAATTTCTTATGAATAAGCTCCATTTGGGATGACCATAAAAAAATTTCTTGACCAATTCAGATAACAGAAGGAAGCAATCTGATTACATTCAACTTCTGTAAAAAAGATAGATGACTTCCCATTCTTCCTACCAGGTTTTTTGACGCAAATGAAGAAGGAAATGAGCACGATTTAGGAGTACTTTATGCGTGGACACCCGCAAGGGCAGCAACGTACATTCTGTCCGAATCCATCAACAATAGAAGGAGGCGCGACGTTATGAACAATGAAGTTATAGTGAAAGAAAGAGCAAAACTGAAGGAGGATCAACGGAAACCCTTTTAAAGTCGAGCAGAGGACGAATAGTGCAAACTTCCTTCAATGAGCATCCAAAATGAGAAGGTGCAAAACTTTCTGCTTCGGGAACGAGGAAGGACGAGACGAGGCCGCGCTCAGAAATCGTCCTTCAAATGACGACGACGACGAAGGAAAACATCGAGGCAGACACAACACAACGAAGCGCTACGAAACAGGCCAGAGGAGTCAAGGCGCGAAACCTTCAAGCGCGACAATGTGAGAAAACGCCATAACAGATGTGCTAGGTTTCACCATATACGGGAGAAGGAGACGCCATTTTAATGAATAATGTAAAGTTAACTAATTAAATAATAATTAATTTAAAATTTGATAATATAAATATCATGTTTATGTTAGGTTATAGAGGAGTCGATGATAAGACAAATTAATCAACATCTAGGTAAATATTTAAAGGTGAAAAAAAAGAGGGAGAATATTTACTCACCTTTTGCGTTCATTTCCTTTATGTGATTTTGTGGAATCTCTAAGGAGTCGTTATCTACTCAAAGGTTAATCCTAACTAACACAGATGAAGTTCATATCAAACACTTGATCGTGAAAGAGATAAAATGAATATTGCAATTCACGTAATTTTAGTTGCGGTTTCGTTCAACTTACACAAGGCCCAACTATAATAACAATGACGAGAACTTGAAACATTGTTAATAGGTTACTAGATGGCTTAAGATTTAAAAATTAGAAAAATATATACCTAGCACTAAGTTCTTATATATTAACATATCTTAAATCTAAACTTTTATATCTATTTACGTAACCTTTCGGTGTCTTAAACATATGCACAAAATTTGATAATAATAATTTTTTTAGGTGATATTAAAGATTTTAGTATTATATACATGTAAATTAAAAAAGTTTAAATATGAGATATATAAATACATACGAATTGAGTCACATGTATGTATATGCCCCTAAAATTTTAGGCATGAACTTAAAAAAAATGTACATGACCCAAAACATTTTTTTTTTAATAATGTAAAATTACAATTTACGATCCAATATCACTAGTGACTGTCCGGTTTACCTTCTTCACAGAAGCTCAACCCGAACCTCCAGCAGAAGCAAAATCGTCCCTCTCCGCGATCCTCGCCTTCTTTTGCTACTGATCCTCCAAAACTCTTCATGACCGGCGCTCTTTGATCGCAAGTTCTCCTCGGCGACAAATCCGATGCCTTCAATTTATCTTCGCCGTGTCCTCCTTTTCTCGTTTTCTTCTTCATTATCACAGATTTTATGCCGCTAACACCTCTCCGAGTTTCTAGAGCCCAATGCTGAGTTGCCACTCTTCCTTCCCGCTCTCCCATTGCGCTTCCAATATCATCTTTTCCGCTCTCGTTCGCCTCTCCATCTTGGCTTTCTCCTCCGACGTCGCAGCTCAGTTCGGCCGGAACCATATCTTTTTCATCAATCCGTACAGCTATTGCGCGTCTGAGAACCCGACCGGTAATCCAATAGGCCGCTGAAACTTATTGCTTACGACTGGTATTTCTTTGAGCTCACGCTGCTTTTCGTGGAACCCCACAGAACTTGTATTCCTTTTTATTGGGGTTGGGATTTAGTCTCTCTTTCAGCTCCTCTGCTGCTCCTGAGCAACTCAATGGCCACAGTTCATGCTCTGATGGAGTTTGGGATGATGCCTCTGCTGCGTGTCGCTTGGGTTGCGGCGACTCTGCCGATAGTCGTAGCCTCGGTTCCCGTTGAGTCCATTGGCTTTTTCCGTCGGCTTCTTCTAGGGTTTGCTGCTAGGGGGAAGACTATGCCGCAGTCGTCTACCAAGGCAAGGTTTATTTTAAATACGAGGACACAGTTCTGTTCATTAAGAGTTTGATCCTTCTTTAATTCTAGGTTTTGTTACGTGATTGCTTTTGTGGATGCACTGCGTTTTGTTATGAGTGGAATCTAAGAAGAAGTTTTCTATTTTTATTTTTTTTATAAGAAGAGAGAAATCAACATTTTTTTGTTATGTTTTATACAAACCTTGGACCGCCAATTACGCTTGCATGCTATATTCAGAAGGACTATAGTAGTTGCATATCTTCCAGCTCCCTCACACCGGTTGATTCTTTGCTTAATACTTTTTTGAAATGTAGAGCACTCAGAGTGCTTTCTTATACCATGAAAAGAAACAACAGTTTATGGTCAGATGGGAACTATAATTTTCCGGGCCAGTATGAATAATTCTTGCTGTTTCTCATTTTTCTTGATCGGTTTTAAACTTGTATGAATTGTGTTACTCCCATACACGGCACGGTCCACCCTAGACCGGTTGGAAGTGTTATAATCGGCTGGAAGCATTATAATCGGTCCACAGGCTGGCCTGTCCTGGCAACGAGAAGAAACAGAGCAGACAAGGGGAGCCGCAGAAGGAGGAGAAGAAACAGAGCAGACAAGGGGAGCCGCAGAAGGAGAGGAAAGGGTGGGGTCCACTAGGCCCATGATCACCTATGCAAGGAGGAGAAATTGAGAGAATTTGGAGGGTGAGTTAGGAAGAAATTTTTTTGAAATACTATGAGGGGATTTTATTAGGGGGAGACGTAGGGTTTGTTTTCTTTATGCATCATTTTGTTGGCTGCTGTGTTATCATTTTTTGGTGTTCCTAGTGATGTTTAGGGTGCGGGAGAGCCGATCTACCTCTCGATAGTAGATCATCTTTTGCACCATGCTTATTTGCATTTGTTTTTCGTAAGAGCAACCCTTATTTGACTTATTTCCATCATCTATCATCATTTTGTTGTTGTTGCTTGCTGGTTCCATTAGGGCCATAATCACCTATGCAAGAAGGATAAATTAAGGGAGTTTGGAGGGAAAGTCAGGAAGAAAAGTTTTTGAAATGTTGTGAGGGGATTCTATCAGGGGGAGAATCTAGGGTTTGCTTTCTTTATGCATTATTTTGTTGGCTGCTGTATTTTCTTCTTTTGATGGTGTTCTTAGTGACGTCTAAGGTGTGTGAGAGCCGATCTACCTCTCGAAAGTAAATCATATTTTGTATCTTGCATGTTCGCATTTGTTTTTTTTGTAAGAACAACCTTATTTAACTTATTTCTATCTATCAATAGTCATTTTGCTGTTGTTGTTTGCTGATTTTGGTGCCGAGGCGTATCAAATTGGCATAAAAGCCTAGATGTTGGTGAGATGACATCAAAGAAATTGAATGTACTAGAATGAGAGGTAGGACAAATCAGTTCAGGAATGGAAGAGAGGTTTGACACTATGGAGTATATATTTTATTCTATTGAAAGCCAGATGGAAGATGGATTTAAAAGCATAGGAGAAATGCGGGAGATGATGAAAAAGCTCATGGAGATGCAAGCCAAGGCCGTGCCTATTGCTCCAGTTACAAATCTTAATTTAGGGTCAATCAAAAAATCCTTGGCTAGGTCAAAAGTGAAGGCAATCTATAGTGAGAGGATAACAAAGAAAACTTAATCTACCTACAAGAGGGTCCCCCCACGACTCCAAAAGGAGTGGGAGTGGAGACTTTATACGGAGGGGGATGGGCCGAAAATTGGAGGAGGGATGGTGTAAGGGGCATGAAAGAGCACGATGGAGGAAAGAGGGATTTAGGAGTGGAATATGCCTATGACCGAATGAGAGAGTTCCACCTTAGACTAATGGGGGGAAATACCAGAAGAAGAAAAAGTTGGGATAAAGATGTAAGGGTCAGGATGCTGAAGATGCCAATCTTCGAAAGGGATGATGCACATGGATGTGTGTATCGGGTGGAGTGATACTTTGTAATCAACGGGTTTACTGTGGAACAGAAGCTCATGACAACGGTATTATGCTCGAAAGGGAAGGCTTTAGCGTGGTTCCAGTTGATGAAAGCAAGATATTCGATACACTCAGGGGAAGAATTTAATGATTGCTTGTTGGAGTGTTTCCGAGCTATTTGAGAAGGATACCTACACGAACAATTCTATGCTTTGACTCAGGAGGGGACGTTGAGGGGTATATTGAGAGAAGTTTGAACTCTTTTCAAGGAGTTTGAGGGGGATTTCTGTAGTAAGACTGGAAGAGAAATTTTTAAAAGGCCTAAAGCTCGACATATGAGCAGCCATCCTCCCCTTGAGACCGCGAGGATTGAAGGAAATAAAGGAGCTCACCTAGTTGATGAATCATAAGAAAGAGGTGTAGAAGACCAGCAAAGGCGGCAATACCAGTGAACTCTACAAGAGCACCTGACAACCATGACACTGAGGACCTAGACAGTGTCTTTTTTGAAAGAGACGCCAAAGGAGATGAGCACAGGAGGCCGTCCCGGGGAAGTTTCAAGCGCCTCACAGACTCAAAAGTGCAGGATAAAAGAGCAGAAGGATTGTGTTACCGTTGTGACGAGAAATACGCCCCAGGACACCGTTGCAAGGAGCGCCCCATTCAGATTCTCTTAGTTCAGGAGGAACAAAAGAAGTGGTGGAGGAGGACCATCTGCATTTGTATGTAACGGAGGTGTCCCTCAATTTGATAATGAGATTTACCCTGACTCACACCATGAAGACATGGGGATGGATCCGGGAACAACCGATTATGATGTTGGTTGATAGCGGGGCCACAAATAACTTTATCTCAAATCAGGTTGTGGAGAAGCTAGGGTTGAAGTCGGTGACTATAGGGAGCTTCAACATCATGATTGGAATAGAAAAGGTGGAGAAAATTTCAAGGAGTTGGGTCTGATGCTACATGGCTTACGGGTGGTGGGAGATTTCCTTCATTTAGATTTGAGTAGCATAGCTGTGATCTTGGGATGAAGTAGATGCGAACATTGGGAGGCATGAAAGTGGATTGGAAGTTCTTGATGATGGAGTTCCAAGTGGATGGTTTGAAGATGAGTATGAGAGGAAATGCTAGTTTATACAAAATCATAGTCACTTAAAACCATGGTCAAATTGATTCGGGGAGCGGGACTGAACTACTTGGTGGAGTTGCAAAGCATTGAAGAGATTGGAGATTTAGAGTTGACAAAGTTTTCTGAACGATTTACAAATGTCTTCCAACAACCAAGTTGATTAACTTCTTCGAGGGAGCACGAGCAAGCTATTACATTTAAGCAGGGTGTTTCCCCATCATTGTTAGACTATACAGGTACCCCAAATTCAAAAGAATGAGATAGAGAAGCTAATCCAAAAGATGCTTGGGGCCTGGATTAATAGGCCTAGTGTGAGCCCTTTTTCCAGTCTATTTTGTTGGTGAAGAAAAAAACATGGTAGTTGGAGATCCTGAGTGGATTGCCAAACTTTAAACAAGGAGACACGACGACAGAAAAGTTTCCTATTCCTGTGATCTATGAGTTAATGTGCTTTATGAAGCAGCCATTTTTTAAAAAATTGATCTTAAGTCGGGATGTCACTAAATTAGGATGAATCCAACAGATGTGCACAAGATAGCGTTCAAGACACATGAATGACACGGGAGCAGGACTGAACTACTTGGTGGAGTTACAGAGCATTTAAGAGATTGAAGATTCAGAGTTGACAAAATTTTCTGAACGATTTACAGATGTCTTCCAACAACCAAGTTGATTAACTTCTTCGAGGGAGCACGAGCAAGCTATTACATTTAAGCAGGGTGTTTCCCCATCATTGTTAGACTATACAGGTACCCCAAATTCAAAAGAATGAGATAGAGAAGCTAATCCAAAAGATGCTTGGGGCCTGGATTAATAGACCTAGTGTGAGCTCTTTTTCCAGTCCCATTTTGTTGGTGAAGAAAAAACATGGTAGTTGGAGATCCTGAGTGGATTGCCAAACTTTAAACAAGGAGACACGGTGACAAACAAGTTTCCTATTCCTGCTATGTATGAGTTACTGATGTGCTTTATGAAACAGTCATTTTCTCAAAAATTGATCTCAAGTCGGGATACCACTAAATCAGGATGAATCCAACAGATATGCATAAGATAACATTCAAGACACACGAATGACATCGATTCGGGGAGCAGGACTGAACTACTTGGTGGAGTTGCAGAGCATTGAAGAGATTGGAGATTCAGAGTTGACAAAGTTTTCTGAACGATTTACAAATGTCTTCCAACAACCAAGTTGATTACCTTCTTCGAGGGAGCACGAGCACGCTATTACATTTAAGCAGGGTGTTTCCCCATCATTGTTAGACTATACAGGTACCCAAATTCAAAAGGATGAGATAGAGAAGCTGATCCAAAAGATGCTTGGGGCCTGGATTAATAGGCCTAGTGTGAGCCCTTTTTCCAGTCTATTTTGTTGGTGAAGAAAAAAACATGGTAGTTGGAGATCCTGAGTGGATTGCCAAACTTTAAACAAGGAGAAACGGTGACAGACAAGTTTTGTATTCCTGTGATCTATGAGTTACTGATGTGCTTTATGAAGCAGTCATTTTCTCAAAAATTGATCTCAAGTCGGGATACCACTAAATCAGGATGAATCCAACAGATATGCACAAGATAGCGTTCAAGACACATGAATGACACTATGAGTTCTTAGTGATGCCGTTTGGTCTCACCAACGCCCCGATGACATTTTAGTCCTTCATGAATAAGGTTTTCTAACCTTACCTCCGGTAATTTGTCGTGGTCTTCTTTGATGACATTTTGATCTACAGTTGTATAAAGACAGAGCATGTGGGGTACCTAAAAACAGTCTTAGAGACGTTGAGAGAGCAACGATTGTATTTCAACTTGAAGAAATGTTCTTTTGTATAGTGGCAGGTGGAGTAACCGAGAGATGTGGTAACCAGAATAGAGGTAGCAGTGTATCAGTCTAAGATTGAAGCTATGGTTGATTGACCCTTTCTAAGAAGTTTGAAGGAGTTGGGGGATTCCTAGGTCTCACCGGCTATTTCCGGAAGTTCGTGAGAGGATATCACATGATAATATGACCATTGACATAGCAGTTGAAGAAAGACAATTTCAAATGAGGGGAAGCGACAACACAGAAATTTGAATATCTGAAGAGGGCCATAACTAACATATTAATATTGACACTTCCAGATATCAGTAAACCATTTGTGGTGGAGAAAGATGCTTCATGTACGGATTGAGAGTAGTGCTCATGTAGGATCAACGACTGATTGCCTACTTCAGCCAGGTTCTTATGACCAGAGCAAGACTAAAGTTAGTATATGAACGAGAGTTGATAAAAATTATTTTGACCATTGAGAAGTGATGACCCTACCTGTTGGGACAACACTTTGTTGTCATGGCAGATCAAAGAAGTTTAAAGTATCTTCTGGAGCAATTGATGGTGACTGAGGAACATCAGAGATGACTGACCAAGCTATTGGGATATATTTCGAGTTTCAGTACCGACCAGGATTGGAGAGCAAGGCAATTGACGCACTGTCAAGAAAGGTAGAGGAACCCTGATTTGCGGCTTTATTGGTACCATTGGTCCTAGATTGGGAAGCCTTCGTACCCTTGGTCCTAGATTGGGAAGCCTTGAGACAGGAGAGTGAAAGGGATGAGGAGCTGAGGAAGATAAGAGCCGAGCTACTATGAGGTTCGAATAATCATCCAGGATATGCATTGAGAGGACAACAGCTGCTCCACCAGGAGTGATTCTTGCTACCTAAATTGTTGGAGTATATTACAGACTATTACAAGTGTTTCATGACAGTGCGATCGGAGGGCACTTAGGGGTGCAGAAGACCTACAACCATTTGGCGACAGAACTTTATTGGGTGGGGATGCACAAAAATATGGTGGCAAAATGCGACGTATGCGAGTGAAACAAGTACTCGAACACGACACCTGGAGGGTTAATACAACCATTAGCATTACCAAGGAAGGTTTGAGAAGAATTGACAATGGAATTCATCGAGGGATTGACACGGTCAAATGGATTCACAGTGATCATGGTGATCGTGGATCAACTGAGTAAGATCCCTTACAATGTCCCTACACGGCGATCTCAGTCGCAAATGTGTTTATCTGGGAAGTGGTCCATTCATACGAAGTACCAGGATTGATTGCTTCAGATAGGAACAAGGGGTTCCTCAACATTTCTGGAAAAAACTATTCTGGTTACAAGGGACAATCCTTAAGAGGAGCATCACATATCATCCCCTGACCGATAGAAAGACCGAGGTGATCAGTAGGAGTGTGGAGACATACCTGTTTTTTTTTGTATCTGATACGCCGAAGCTATGAGTTAAGTGGATTACATGGCTCGAATATTTATATAACACTTCGTACCACACCGCATCGCAGACCGCTCCTTTCAAGATATTGTATAGGAGAGATCCACCTCACTTGATACATTATGGGCATGACGCCACACCTGTATCCAACGTTGGTCAGTACTTGGAGGAGAGGGACATGATATTAGCAGATCTGAAGGGACATTTATTGAAACCTCAACAAATCATGAAGAGGAAAGCGAATGAGCATAAAAGAGAGGTGTAGTTTGAACCAGGAGATATGGTCTACTTGAAGTTGAGGCCCTACCGATAGAAGACATTAGCGAGGAGGAGTGATAAACTTTCATCACAATACTTTGGACCATATGAGGTGATGACACACATTGGGGAAGTGGCTTATCATTTGAGGTTACCACGATCGTCCTCAATACACCCTGTCTTCCATATGTCACAGCTGAGACGTGCTATTGAAGATCATACTCCCTCGCCGACACTACCGTCGACGCTGACAGAAGACTTGGAGGTGATTTTAGAGTCGCCAGAAATCGAAGGAGTGCGTCGAGGAGTGGGGGGAGCAAAGGAGGTACTAGTTAAATGGAAGGGGCTGCCAAAATATGAAGTAACTAGGAGCCGTACGAGGTGTTTCACAAGCAATTTTCATCCTTTTACCTCGAGGACAAAGTATCTTTGGGAGGGGAGTAATGTTACACCAATACACGAGCTGGTCCACCCTGGACTGGCTGAAAGCGTCATAATCGGCCCACAGGCGGGCTAGTCTTGGTGGTGGGAAGAAGCGGAGCAGACAAGGTTAGTCGTAGAAGAAGAAAAGGGAAGGGTGGGGTTCACTAGGGCCATAATCACCTATGCAAGGAGGAGAAACTAAGGGAGTTTCGAGGGGAAGTCAGGAAGGAAAGTTTTTGAAGTGCTGTGAGGAGATTCTGTTATAGGGAGAATCTAGGGTTTGCTTTCTTTATGCATTATTTTGTTGGTTGTTGTGTTTTCTTCTTTTGTAGTGTTCCTAGCAACATCTAGGGTGTGAGAGAGCCGATCTACCTCTCAAAAGTAGATCATCTTTTGTTTCTCGCTTGTTTGCATTTATTTTTTGTAAGAGCAGCCCTTATTTGACTTATTTCCATCTATCTATCGTCGTTTTACGGTTGTTGCTTGTTGATTTTGGTGTCAAGGCATATCAAATTACTTCATACGTTAGAAATCCTATAACATGGAGATTCCAACTTTTTCATGAGTGAGGGGAAATACTTAATTGGGAAATAAGGACTTGTTTGGGGTGGTGACACTTTTTCAAAAAGTTGCAGTTGAAAACTGTTTTTTCCCATCGGATCTTGCAGAATGCTGTGGCTAATAGAAAGTTGCGGTATGTTATTTTTTTAAAAAAATTGTAATAGGTCCCACAATTTTTTGAACAACTTCTTCTGCAGCAGCTTCACAGCTGGTTCTTCAAACAACTGCAGCTACCTCAAACAGATCCTAAGTCGGACACTTTTTTATTAATATTTTTCTTTTATCAGAAGTAATGGGCAAAAAGTTTTAGGAGGGTAAAAAATACAAAATTATGTATTATGTTATAGAAATTAGTTATACGCGGGTCCGCCCTTGATCACATGTCATGTAGTAGTTTGCTTTCCTTGATGTATTTGTGCATTCACATTTGTTTACCTTAAAGGCCAATTTCCTTATTTGAATATTTTTGCTTTGTTTTTTTCGTTTTTAGTGTTATATCTGTTTGATTATTTGTGCCGTTAAGAAGGTTGGGCCCAATTTTTTGACCCAAGATAGTCCCAATAATCATCTGTACTATATAATTAACAAATTGATAAGTTAGTTGTAGTTATAAATCTTGATAAACTCATTAATAATAAATCATATTAATTATTGGTGATCCTGATAATTCTGATTCATCTTTTGATGTACCATCATCAAATAACAAGTTGGTTTTTTTGTTTTTTGGTTAGGTTTCACACTAAGATGCTAGGATTCTGTACTGAAAGGAATTCACTTTTGTTATATTTTATATTAACAACTTGACCATCATCAAGGAATTTGAAGGTCTTCTTCACTTGCTTATTTTGTGCATGGGATGGTGATAAGGCATGGTTAGTTTGGTTATGATTTTTAGCAGTCCTATGTTTTAGCAAAAATGCATATGGTGAAAATTACCCTTGTTTAATATATTTTGGTTTGGCCATATTTGCACCCTTAAATCCATCGTTGGGAAGTTAAGGTCCTCCATGCATCCATATTTTTGCGTTGGTTGGGTGAATGATGATGGTTGTCCATCTGGTTGAGATAGAACACTTTGATGCAAATTTTTGTGAAAATCGTATCAAAAGTTGAACTGGAATGAGAGTTTTAAAGTTCAATAGTTGAATTTAGGGTTGAACTGGATGATGTAGTAAATATTAAAATTATTTAATATTATTTAAATAATATAATAGTGAATAAGTAATAATATTTTCATCAATTTAATTTACAATGTTTTAATATTGGATACTTTACTTTTGAATATAATTATAGAGTAAAATTTATAATATGATATTTTAATTATTTTCTTAATTATTAATTCAAGTATTTTATTTATAGTCATCTGATCAAAATTAAAAAGCTAAAAATTGATTGGTTCATAAAAAATTGGTTTGGTTCACAAGTTCATCGTCGACTTTGACCAGTTCTATGCAGAAGCGATTTTAAACGTTGATTGAACTGGGTGGAGGTCTAGTTTACAGTTGAATCGGCCAGACCTTAAGTTTTGTCTGATTAGTAGAATTATGCCTTCGAGCCCTAACCTCGTATCACCCTATTGTAGGTTGATGTTAATGCATCAAGAGGCAATGATGCTAGTGGGGGTTTATGCCAAAACTCACCCCACTATAGATTCTCATTCTGATTGGGCCAAAGGTCCAATTTATTAATATAACATTGAACTGATGACATACTGATGCAACATTTAACAGTGCATCTGATTATTTCAAAGATTTCAAGCCAATGAGCCTGTCGTACCTTCTCTTGAGGCAGGGACTTGAGTTTAAGTTTGTCATGTTTTCTAGTTCTAGGGAAGTTGAATGGTTGGCATGCAAATCAAGATAACATTCACTTGCATGTACATAAAATTTTCATGAGTTTCTACTGCCTTATTATGTAGGATGTCTTAAGCTCCAAGGCTTCTAATGTTGATCTATTGTGAGATGTACACAATCATGCGATATGTATAAAATATTTTACTGGGCACAATGTCTTAAGTGTATCAACTATTTATTAATTTTAATGAACATTGAAAGAATGGAGAATTCCAATGTTGATGACAACATAAAAGCTTTCTCCAAGAAACAATATGTAGAACTTCAAAAGCCACGAAAACCATGCTCTCATTTGAAATCCAAATCATATCTAACTTTTTTTGGGCAGAGTGAGCATTTGAACCCATCCCGTTGGGATTCTCGATTTATTTAGGATCAATGGGTTGTGCGTTTAACTGCTAAATCATATCTAACTTAAATAAATTCAATAATGCATACAAACAAATAACATCATTTGGAGGAAAAGAAGTCAACCTGAAATATATAAGTCATCCAATATTAAAAGAATCAAGTTTCATCCTCGTATAGTGAGATTATCACTCTCAATAATCTTCAAGTTTTTTTTTTTTATCAAGGAGTTAGACTGCTAGAAGTGTGTGCAATAGAACATTTAATTGAAAATTTATTCAAAATCAAAATATATTAAAATTTTGGCAAGCCAATTACCCATATTTATAATAAAAAATCCATTGGATTCCTTACACACTTAAGTTTTGATTTTGAACATAGTTTTTAAAAGCTTTGAAGTGTTGACTTTGAACGATTATTTAGTTGATATTATTTCAATCAATCTGAGGATAACCGTGGAATTCGTATGAGTCTGTCTATTTATCACATATGGTAATTTTTATATCTTTCATTAATAGTTTTAATGCATTTTCCTTGTATAATAGTTTCATGAATATGACAAATTTGAAAGTCTGAGAATTGCACAATTAATGTTGTATGTGTATCTTGAGGGAAGTTGAAAGATAAGGAAATCCAGGCTTTGGATCTTCTCTCTTGATGTAATGGCAAATTAGATACTTTAAAAACCTGTCTGCCATTAGGGTTTTATGGATTCTGATTTATAAGCTTTTATCTCGGTTCTTTTTATAATTTTTATATGATCTATTTTCTTAGCATAATTTCTTACTGGTTTTTATATGAAAGTTTTTATTGTTCAGATGGGTCATTACCTTATCATCTGATTTGAATCGACATTTATCTCTTATTAATTGTTGGAGTGAATCTGTAATCATAATACTAAAACAGTTCTCTGCAATACTTTCATGCAAATCATGCTTATGATCAATTAATAATTCAGTATAATCTGGCACTAAACTACTTATATGCTTTTACTATCCTTTGACTAATATCTAGTGGTGGAAATGATGAAAGTAACTTAAAATTGAAATTTATTAATTTTCATAAATTTTGCTTCTCATAGACGATAACAAAAAAACACAAATTTGAAGTGTATGTTATTTGAAGATAACCTTTGTAAAAAAAATTAATTCAATGTTTTAAGAGTTAATCGGGATGAATTATATAATTTTGGATTCATCGGTGTAAAAGCAAGTTAAATTTTAAAAAAATTATGGGAATCCACATTAATAAATCTTTAAACTGTTGTTGCAATTTTGGCTGTCTCCATGATTTTTTATGAAGTTCTAAATAAAAAAAATCGAGAATAAAAAATAAAATCAACACTTGTTTGAATCTTTGATATGAAGATATCTTTGTTAGATGCTTTATCAATACTTATATTATTAGATGATTCATTTTATTTGGTATATATTACATGCATGATTATTCAGTTTCATATTCATGAATGTTCTATTTGAAGTTCAATTTGTAATATGTAATTTGATTTTCAATTGAAGTTTACTTTCATAAATGATCTTATGCTAAAATGTAATTTCAAATTTAAAAATTTACTCTTCCTCCATTTTAGGCTTAGATTCATGTATTGTTTTCCTGTAGATTCTAGTGAATATTTAAATTTTATAAAATCAAATTTATATTTATATTGTGTATATAAATCTTCTTTTATATTTAATGCTTAATTTAAGGAATACTTAAGACCTTTGATATATTCAATAATTTCAAATTTGATCATAAATGTTGTATGTGTTGATGTGGGTTTAACTTGTTTTAATTCAGAAATATTAATTTAAGGTATAATAGTCCTAACATAGATGATTGTAATATTTTAACTCATAGCTCTATGCAAAGTCACATCTAATATTTGTGGAATTAAAGTTCAACTTTTTGATTAATACCTTTAGGTGGAAGAGTGCTTCCAGATGCTGAAAGTTAAAGCATCCCGTCTACTTATTTTGGATTTTATGAACTCTTTTCTTTCTATTGAAGGCATACAAAATACGGATAGCCTCCCCTTCTTACCCCCATTAGTGTTTCCAACTAGTCGCTACTTCATGCTGCTGTGTGGATTTGATTGATGAAAGCGTTTTATGATTTCCTCTGCATGTTTCAACTGGTAACTCTGTTGCATTTCTTATGAATTTTTTCAATGATTTGCAGTTAACCGTTCCACAGAAGTTCTTTCTGCATTTCTACGTCATTGCCGTGCTTTTGACAACCGGCTTAGTGCTTTCTATGTGGTTCTATGCTTATAAAAAGATGACCCCATTAGCCAGCGAACCATTGGAATTCTCTACAATTGCTAGTCACCTAACTGGTGGTTCACATATGCTTTCTATTCACAAAAGCTCAATAGTTCCAATGAAGCGAAGATTTGAGGTTTGGAAAACTGTATTTGTTCTTCTGTTGATGGAAGCACAGGCCTTGAGGCGTTTGTATGAGACACTTTACGTGTTTAATTATGGTCCTTCTGCTCGCATGCATATACTGGGCTACTTGGCTGGCTTGTTGTAAGTTCCGAGGGAGCTTTTCTCTATTCTGAGTATAGACATTGCTGAACCTGTTTGATTTGGTCTTTTGATTGATTGTTCTTCCTTAACTTCCATAGTAAATGCCAGATCTTTTTTTTGTTGGCATACATTTTTGACAATATTGTATAATTATACTATATATTTGGACACGTACTAATTATTTTTTTGCATACACTTCTTTTAGGCTCGACATCTTATGTTAAATTCCTTTTCTTTATTATGGTAAAAAAATGCTCAAGTCCACTTTATCAGGTCTATGTTGCTTTGCTTTAGTAAAAATAATTTATTTCAGGGAAAGAAATGTGTATTGTTATTGGCTTAGAGCGGGTGATAGATGAAGCAATGAAAAACTAAATTGGTCATGGTTATATCAACTTGAGTTGTCATTAGATATTGATCTACGTAGTCATTGTATTAGTTAACCCAACCTTATTGAAAGATTCTTATTGGTGGTAACTATGAATTTTGACATTACGAGGTCTCATAGATTCAGAGTGAAAGTTTGTCGTAAAGGCCAATTCTAGGTTGAGTTTTTCTAACAAAAAGTTTCACATTTTATTTAGTGCATTGCATGACTCCAATATTACCGACTTAGACGATAGAAATATATGGGCTGAGATCATAATCGTAATGTAATGGCACTGTCGCAAGTCACAATCAATAGAAACACCTTGTTATGGGAAACTTTTCATGCCCTATTGGCACAGATTTTTGAATGTGATCATATATATTTACTTATATTAACACTTCATCCCTGACAAATCGATGTATAAGATGGATGGATGTTGCTTTGGGCATGAAGGCTTCGATTATTCATCAACCAGCCCCTAACCTCATGCAGTTGAGAATATTGAAGTTTTTCTTTTGTTTTTTTTATTTTGTACATATATATATATATATATATATATATATATATTATTTATTAGCCTCGATACTTGCTCTCCCTGCATTTATACAGTATCTCCTCGTTGCTACTAACATTACTTTGCTGCCGCCACCCCCTACAACTAGCTCGATCCACCTAGCTGACCTCCACCAGCCTGGGATATGCTTTAAGTGTGTTTGCTTGTGCCGTTTATGTTTTTTATCACTTATTTTCTGTTTTAAGAATCGTTGTTGTAACCCTATTTGAATTCGGTAATAATATTTCTATTGCTAATGTGTTTTGGGTTAACCTTGGTATCATTTAATAACTTGATTTTTATGGTAATACTCTATAGCTATAATTTTCTTTTTAACTGAATCCAACATCTTGGTAGGCACCTTAAAAGCACATTTAAGGTTCCCATTTTTGGGATTTCTTTCATCTTGCACTAAGGAATAGATCTGGTATGATTATCCATTTACCATTACCATTTATATATAGATCTGGTATGATTATCCATTTACCATTACCATTTATATATAGATCTGGTATGATTATCCATTTACCATTACCATTTATATATAGATCTGGTATGATTATCCATTTACCTATTGAAAGCCCAAAAAAGGCTAATGTATTAAATAGAAAAAAAGATACAGATACAATGCGTGGAACGACCCAAGCATGGCACCGTGTCCGTACAAAAATCACAAAAGGTTTCAAAATTAGAAAAAACAAAAAAAATACATTAGATACTAAAATAAAAAGTTTAACAGTGCCGAAATACATAGTATCAGGTGGCTAGAGAGCGACCCAGTTTGGTCTTGCCTCTGCCTCTAGTTTTAGGGAAGGAGCAAACTAATAATTTGGTAAAATGATTTCCATTGCCAGTAGTACCATTTATATATATATATATATATATATATAT
>NW_018164502.1:267861-280988 GCF_001263595.1 Phalaenopsis equestris | reverse complement strand
TATATATATATTAAGTTGGTTGGTTTGAATACTTAGTTTTGCCACTGAATTGATTTCTATTGCATTACGGGTTCTTCCCTAAAGTCGATATTCTGTCAACTGTCAACATAACTTGTATACTTTTCTTTATATGTATCCATATGATTTTCAAAGAATAATATTTAGCATTACATTGCCAGCATATCGTGGTTATCAGCTTATCAAAAGAAGTTGATTATGGCCATTTTGAGGACATGATGCTATTCATTGACACGGGAGTGACCAAGAGATATTTTTTGCGACAATTGCCACAACACTGCTACAGCACCACGTACTCCCACGAGCCTTTTTTTCATGGATTTCCCTCCTATTAGGAGCGTGGTCCATTCCTATTTAACCTAAATTTATTTTTTTTTGTGTTAGAAAATAGTTTTTGGCTTATATTTCTGTTAGGATAGCCGTTGGTATCCGTTTTCCCCCCGTCAAGGGCTGTATCCAAAGGATTACGTGGTGCTTTGGCTATATCTGGTATTTATCTTCTCTACTCCCACTTTCATATCCTCCCTACACTACTCCCTACCACCATTCCTTGCTGCAGCCGCTCGAAACAGCTGCCGACGCTGCTTTTCCTGCAGTTTCTGTATTCCAGACAAATTCTTTGCGATTCCAGCATTCCCGCTTGTTGCCATCGCTGTCCCAATGACCTCCCTTCACAGTCCTTGCTGTACTTTTTCTGAATCAGCCACCAAGCCCTCCACCATCGCTGTCGTAGCCGCAACATCTCCCTTTTTTATGTTTTTCCAGCAGTCCACCCTCTCCAATCAACAAACTGCCACTATTTGGATTACCGTCCCTTGCAGCTTTGCTGTTCCAGCAGCCCATTATCCCTCCCGGTCTTCATCCACAGCCCGACTCCACCTCTCCAAGTCCCCTAAACGGCGCCACCATCACCCAGGTTCTGTCTTAACGTGAGTTTGCGTGTCTTGTGTTTTGTATTTTCTTGTTCAAGTGTTTTTTGATTGTAATCACCTATTTGCTTTCAGTAATAATATTTGTCTTTTCTATTGTGGTTTGTGTTAACTTTGGTATCATTTGGTATCAGAACTAGCTCAATCCTAATCCCATCCTAGGGTTTCTAGAACCGCACTTACTATTACTTTACCTTATCTCCACCTAAAGGTTTTCTCATCCAACATCACTTTTACACACCTCCTTTCACCCGCCGACACCCAAAACCTAGCCATGCCGCCAAAGAGATAATCATAGGAAGCCTGATCGGGGGAAAATAATATGATCTCGTTTATGAGAAATTCACAAAGAGGTGTCCAAGGGATTTAGGGAGGATGTGCAGTGGAAAACCCGTTAACTATAATCGAGGCTTACCACCTTCTAGGGGAAGCAATTCAGATGGGTCACCGATAACCACAATGATGACTTGCTAGATTAAAGAAAGGGAGTGAATCTCTTACACCATGCAGATGCTCGGGATGAAATAACTCTACCTTGAAGATATGACCTGAAATATCTGCGCGCATGAATTTTGAAATAAAGATGAATTTGCCATATTTTGACGGCCACATGGATTCGGACGAGTGGCCCTGGACCATGGAATGAGTCTTTGAGTGTCAGGATGTCTTGATCGAAGATGAAATGAGAGAGACAACGCTGTTTTCTACTTGTTCACAACAGACCGGATGTTTAGACCCCAACTTCAAAGGTGGGAGACCACACACTGTAAGTCCATCACATCTTACAAGTAGGGTTTAACCTTAGGATTTTACAGTCATAGTACACCCAGGGAAACATCCAAGTTGACCCCACGTGAGGAGACACTAGTTCAAGGGGGAAAAAAGGGACTAACCAGCATGCCAAAATCTGTCCCTGTCAAGAAGTGTTTTAAGTGCCACAGATTTTGACATATTAAATCAAATTGCACTATCAGAAGAATGATTTCTTTAACAGATCAGGGAGAAGTTTAAGAAATAAACAGTGATCTAGGAGAAGATGAAGATTTCAAAGATGATTCTCAGCTTCCAGCTGATGAGGAAGAAAAGCCAGGGATTCTAACTGAAGGAGAGAGACTCCAGTTGAGTTAACAATAACTGTTCTAGAAGGTAGCGAGTTCAACTTATGTGTTTACATATCTGTTGACCTCCTTTTTGTGAGGTCTTTTCTTCTTCTCCTTAGGAGCCTAGGATCTAGCTTTAGGAGTTCCTATTGACCATCTTAAAAAGCTAGAATTGAGACCCACCTTTTTAGAAATGAAATTCTAGTCAATTCTTATTTTCTTTTGATGTCTAACATTTTTGGCACAAGATCATCGTCTTATGAACGAGCGGTTATGGGCTATTTTGCGAAAATTCAAGAGAAAAGTTCCTAATAAGACTTCAAGCCTTAGGAAAACATCGTCACGACTTTTTCGTCACATTCACACACCAAATGCACAAAATTCACTGAGTTGCACGAAATCGGACATCAATTAAGCCTAAAGGACGGGTGAAAATGCGAACTTCTCCGGATGACCTCCGACGACAAATTGGACTGCGCCCGCATCCGGGATACCAATTTTGGCAAAGATCGATCGCGGGTCGAAATTTTGTGAAATTTGAATTTTGACGCATTTTTTACCCGATCGTCGACGACGTCGTCCGAGCGACCCCGTATGACAAAACAGACTGCTCTGGCGCGTCCGGAATGTCGATATTACCTAAGGAAGACACCCATTTTGTTACGGCACCGCGCACGAATAAATTGCATGAAATTTAATATATATATAAACGATCGAATCTCCTCTGTTTCCTTTTAAAGCCCTAAATCACGAAATCCAGGGCTCACGCGCCTCGCCTCCCTCTCTCGTTCGCGAGTCCCGCCCATTCCTCTCGGTTGTGTGCCCTAGCCGAGCCCGATTCTTCTCGTGCAGCTTCCCCGGGGTCCCCTCGGGGTTACTCCCTCCGACGCGCTCCGGCTTTCCCCTCCCACGCCTCTGCGATCCTCGTCGTCTTCTCCCGCGCGATTTGTCGCTTCTCTTGGCTCGGCTCACCGCCCCGGTAAGTGATGGGAAACACATCTCCTCTTCCCTGACTATATAAACCCCACTTGGGGAGGAGTTCTAGGGTTGGCCGAAAATTTTTGGAGAGTGGGGGATGTTTTGCCGAAATATTGAATGATTCTCATCTTTAAGGTGGTCTGTGCTTTGTGTGCTTGGCTCTTTGTCGTTCGATCCTCCCTGGTCTGAGGCCCTCTTCCTTCCTCTTTCTTCAGGCATTTGGGAAGTAAGAATTTCACTGCTTTTCTTTTGAATTTATTTGTGAAATACTTCATGCTGTGAAAAGTGTTTCGATGTTCTTGGTTTAAATAGGAAGAATCGTCTTCTTCTATCCTCTTAAATTTGGTTTATTGGCTTGGTATTCAAATGAGTTGAGAAGTTTGTCATGGGATATGAGATAGATCGGCTTGGGGAAAACATTAGTCTCACTTAGATTAATTCTGGTTATGCTTAAGCCTTCATTATGCATTTCTCTCCTTTTCAACTTCTTTATGAGTAAGCTAGCTGAAACTTTGCTTAAATATTGTTTAATGTGGGCTGAAATTTTGAGAGAGGAAAGAACATACATGTGGTTTCTTTATTTTTCTCCCCTGAAGTTCGTATATGATGGATTTCGGGTTTTAAATTGTTGGGCGGCCACGCAACGAGAAAAGAGGAGTTTGGAATATGGGAAAAGCTATGTGAGCAAAGTTTTATTTAGACTTTTCTAAATCTAATACAGAAGCTGTATAACAATTTGTTTCAAAGAAATTTTGGTTTTAAACCTTTTTGGGGTTTGCTTGGAGGCTTGGTTTTGCTTCATGTTGCTGCCCTCCCATGTTTGAAGCATAAGTTGAATGAAAATTTTGGTTTTAAGCCTTTTTGGAGCTTGATATGGTGGTTCGGTTCCACTCCTTGCCATTGCTTCCCTATTTGAGATACATGTTGAGCATGGAGTTTAATCTCTCAAAGGCTTTTGGAGTCTGTTTTTAGGGGTTTTGATGTTATCCCTTGTGTTGCCCCTCTATTCGAAGCTTATTCATGAAATTTCACTTAATTTTGGGGTTTTGGAGATTTACATACATGCCACCCAATCCTTATTTGTTTACATTTCTAACACCTCAATCCTCATGATATATATGAGAAACAAAGGTAGTTGTCTATGTCAAGCATCCTAGAAAGGATTTGGATAGTATCAACGCAAAACAGAGGAGTTTAGGAGCTAGATAAGGAAATATAGAAAGGCTAGGTGGCATCTTTTTCTTATGATATAAAAGATTTGGGTAGGTTGCTCCTCTTACCCCTGAACATGTTTTGGTTGTTTCCCTTGTTGCCTCGGCCGTGAGCATTTATTTGGTTATGTGGGAAGATTTTATGCTTATTTGATGTATGAGGCTATCTATTAGTTCGAAAGTTGGGGAGTTTTAATTTCGGCATGAGTTTGGAAGTATTTGTGGTGGTTTCCCCGAGGTCATCTTCTTTTGAAGTTTGGGAGATTTTAAACTTCATTTTGGAAAAGCATTTGGTGGACTTGATCAATCCTACGTCTTTGGGGTTTGAAAAATCAGCGCAAAGTGACCCTTTATGTTTGTTAGGAAAGATCTTGGGCCCTCTTTTTCTAGGTCTTTTTGATACGAGTTTTGAGAACTGATCCATTCTTCTTTTCGGTGTTTTAGAAGGATCAGTGCCTCCTCTCTCTCACCCCATTTTTGTTCTTTTCTTTCCTTGCTTCTTGGTTCGTTCTTTTTGATGCTTATGTCCGATGCATAAGTGTCAACGTATAGCCTTTTGCTATACGTGAAATCATCAAGCAAGGTCGCAAGTAGTCGTTTTGGGGCGTACGGTGTTCATGATAAAGATACACCGAAGATAGAGCAAAAAGATGTCCTATCCTATAACATCAAGATCCAGACATTTGATGAAAAATAGGATAGCAGTATTCTTCACCAGCATAAATCTAGCAGGAGTTGACTCGAACTTCCTCAGGTTGTTGGCAGTCCCACGCCCTACAATGTAATCGACTCGTGGACAACGAAAATTCCTAAAAAAAATATAAATTTTGACAAACCCTTTTCAAGCAAAAACATATTTTTCTATGAAACAAAAATTGATAACTCTTCTTTGCATGTTTAAAATTTGTATGCATGTTAAAAACATAAAACATACTTTAAGGTTGATTGTCCACGTGATGAATCCTTGTTTAGGCTGGGAAATAACCCCTTAAGAGAGGTTCAAGACACACTTCTAGACGAGGGGCGGGTTCTATACATTCGGGTGACCGAGTAGCCTTCGCGGACCCTCGAGTATAAATATATATCTGAGCCTAGCCCCATATGAGTTCTTGCGGTCCCCCTCACTCGAAGTTTTTTTTTTGTTTTATCGAAGTTTTGGGACATGACACTCGTGTTACTTTTTTTTTTATTCGGGATTTCTGTAAGATTTTTGTGGATTCTTTTTCTTTTCTTTTATTTAAATCTTTTCTCGTTGGTTTTCTCGAGTTTTCTGTCATATTTTTCTCGAGTTTTCCGCTTTTCCTCGGATTTCCTGGATGACGTTTTCTTTCGGACTTTGCTTTTGGAGATGCATTTAGGCTTGTTATACTTAAGGAACATCGGATCTCACGGGCGTACAGGTTTGCTTTACATTTTTACAGCGCTTCATTTTCCTGTTTCTACCTGCTATTGTTCTTTCTGTATAGCATGTTATATTTTTCCTGTTTCTACCTGCTACTGTTCTTTCTGTACAGCATGTTATATTTTTCCTGTTTCTACCTGCTACTGTTCTTCCTGTATAGCATGTTATACTATTCCTGTTTTTACCTGCTACTGTTCTTCCTAAACGGCATGTTATAATATTCCTGTTTCTGTCTGCTACTATACTGTACAGCATGTTATACTATTCCCGTCTCTACCTGCTACTGTTCTACGTGCATCCTACTGTTTGTTCTGTATTGCACATTTTATATTAAATAGCTTTAAGCATGCTTTCTTTTATATAGGACATTTAGAAGACTACAACCATATGGTCGTGTGATTTGACATCATAACTGGACACCCTAGAAAACTTAAACTCGTCGCGGCAAGGAGCTTGAAGCGAATATCGTGGGCAGCACGACGAGGAATAACTTCAAGGTGGATCTGCAACAACAAAACACATTCACATCACTTATCACCTTCTTTAGTTTAAATAACAACGCATAGGATCACTCTTTAGGCTTTTTGTACAATTCCGTTTTACAATTATAAGTCCTAACATTTTAGAATTCCGAGGTTATCGTGCGATACGGTGTAAATCCTCCTGTCTTTTTAGGCTATTTGCACAGTCCGATATTGTGTAAACATAAGTCCTAAATCATAAATAATTTGCAGGATTGAAATATCAAATTAAATCATTTCAAAAGACATACAACCGAACAATAAGATAGTTGGGACATCTCCGGGTTTCTCCTGGATCTGTGATATTCCCTACTTTTCTTCCCTTTGGATTCCTTAAATAATTGTTCCTATTTTGAGTCATTCCCGTTTGATTTTCCCATGTCCAACCGCGAAAACCTAAACTTTGAAATCTTGAAGGCAAAATCACTTGATCTTAATCGAAAGTTTTCTTAAGTGATCTCCAGTCATTTAAGATGTAATTAACTATAGTGACTTGCCTCTATAGGGAACCTGGAACCAGATAAAATAAACCCTATCTAATTTTTTATGTTAGGTAGGGGAACTTGTTGGCCTTTTTATAAAATATTTCGCAGACCAATATGGATATCAAGCGAATATCGTGGGCAGCACGACGAGGAATAACTTCAAGGTGGATCTGCAACAACAAAACACATTCACATCACTTATCACCTTCTTTAGTTTAAATAACAACGCATAGGATCACTCTTTAGGCTTTTTGTACAATTCCGTTTTACAATTATAAGTCCTAACATTTTAGAATTCCGAGGTTATCGTGCGATACGGTGTAAATCCTCCTGTCTTTTTAGGCTATTTGCACAGTCCGATATTGTGTAAACATAAGTCCTAAATCATAAATAATTTGCAGGATTGAAATATCAAATTAAATCATTTCAAAAGACATACAACCGAACAATAAGATAGTTGGGACATCTCCGGGTTTCTCCTGGATCTGTGATATTCCCTACTTTTCTTCCCTTTGGATTCCTTAAATAATTGTTCCTATTTTGAGTCATTCCCGTTTGATTTTCCCATGTCCAACCGCGAAAACCTAAACTTTGAAATCTTGAAGGCAAAATCACTTGATCTTAATCGAAAGTTTTCTTAAGTGATCTCCAGTCATTTAAGATGTAATTAACTATAGTGACTTGCCTCTATAGGGAACCTGGAACCCAGATAAAATAAACCCTATCTAATTTTTTATGTTAGGTAGGGGAACTTGTTGGCCTTTTTATAAAATATTTTGCAGACCAAAGCAGATGTCACAAATTCTTTAGTCTAGGTGATTGAATTCCCATTACAAGTGATATATTTATTCTTCGGGATAAGTGTATTACTTGTAGTATTATATTCAATCATCTAAATTATTTAAAATGTGAGACCCGCTTGATCTCATCTATTTTTAAAATTAAAATGTTATATTTAAAAAATAAAAAAGATTATATTCATATTTAAATTATTTTCAAAATTACAAAATCATCACTTTTTCAAACCACGAAGTTAAAGAAAAAAACGGCCGACAATGCAGAGTATAAGATTGTGATGTATCAGCTAACGTTTTGTAGACACTGAGAGGAGCATCAACAAAATTGGTATTGAATGTCAAAAAGGGCCATGAATTTGAGGAGCCAATATTAGACACAGAGCAATCTCAGATAGGAAAAAAATCTGACTTTTCAGATGCATAAGTTATTTTCTGAGGGAGATCCAATATGTTCGAGAGGAGACTCTTTTATGGCACTTCTAGGAGCTCATAGTTAGTTATTTGAGTGTTAAATTCAGTTCAACAGTATACTTACCAATAGTTGATCAGGCAGGATGGATGAACCACAATGTTGAAGATCGTCTTAGGAGCTTTGTAGGAAGGAATATCCTATAGTGAGATCCAGGTTCTTTCAAAGAAAAAGAAGAAGAGACATATCTTGAGTGGTTATACTTCAATGTAGTCCAACATATCATAGATTTCATCCTAGAGTTGATTGGTCTTGACAGACTTTGTTAGCAGATATATCCAACCAAGTATGAGGATGAGGAGAAGCGGATTGTAGATTTACTTGGGATCGGGCTCTTGAGAATCTAAGTCGTTATCCAACTCCACCTCAAGCTGTGTCAAAAATCGTTGTATACTTATTTTATTAGAATGTGCTTTGGATTGACAATGCTTACATGGTTGTCTTATCAAAATCTCGTAACATTTTTACTACCTTTAACAGGGTTGATCTGACTACTATGAGGGCACAAAAGCTTTGACAAATGTGGTCAAAACTCCTCCAACCGTGGGAGACTGACGCGGGAGCGATCATGAGACATTTTTTACGACAATTACTACAATATTGCTACAGTACCACAAACTCCTATGAGCAGGGAGGCTTGGATCTGTCCAAGAGGACCGATTGACCATCTCCTTTACATACATTTTTCTTCTATTGGGAGTGAGTGGGGTGCATTCCTACTTACCCTAACTCTATAAATATGCAGTTTTTGTGTTTTTAAGTAGTTTTTAGCTCATATTTTCATCAGTACAGCCACCGACATCCGTTTTCTCCCTTTGAGGGCTGTATTCGATGGATTGGGTGGTGCTCCGGCTGTATCTCTCTTCTGAGGTGGTGATCATCTTGCTTACTCCCCATCATATATCCTCGCTACACTACTCTTACTTGTCGTTCCCTGTTGTAGCTGCATAGAACAACCGTCAATGCTATTCGTCCTACAGTATTTGCATTCCGGGCTAAGTTCCTGACGATACCAGTTTTCTCGTTTGCTGCCATTGCTGTCTTAGCCACCTCCCTTTCACAATCCTTGCTGTCCTTCCAAATCTACCGCCAACCCTCCACCGTCGCTGCTGCAGCCGCAAGGCCTCCCCTTTTATGTTTTTCTGTGGTCCAACCTCCTCAATTAGCAAACTGCCGCTGTTTGGATTATCGTCCAGCTGCGCATATTCGCTTCCTGTCCTCATCCACAGCCTGTAAATCCTTTCTCTATCTTGCAACCACCTCTCCATTCGCCCTAACCGCCACCACCATCATGCGGGTTCCGCCTTAACGTGAGTTTGCGTGTCGCGTGTGTTATATTTCCCCATTCAAGTGTGTTTTATTATAAATTTCCTATTTGATTTTTCTATTGTGGTTTGTGTTAGCTCTGGTATCTTTCATGGTATCCATTTATCAAGAGAAGTTGATGATGAGATTTTATTTATTTTTAATTTATATCAATGAAGTAAACTAAAATATTGTTTACCTTTCTATTATGCTAGCTTATATTCCTTGAGAGGACCGATTCTGTGTTTTAACCATAGATGTTAATGTTTGCTCTTTTGCCAAAATTTTATTGTTTTCTAACATGCTTCTGATTTAATCTGAACCTCTTCAGGAAAATAAACTCGCACATTTAAAATAAAGAAAGAATTTCCATGGATAGAATATTTATTTATTTATTTATTTTTTGTGAAGAGAAACGCTTTTGCTCATGTGCATACCAAAAAAAAGTGTGGGGGTGGGGCTATGCATTCTACATCTATACCACTCAAATCTATCATATCACATCAAAAACACCACCATTTTAACTTTGAAAAAGTTAAATACACCTTTTTATTGATAGGTAAGGTGGCATATATGTATAATTGAAGTTTAGGTGCCCGCGCGAAATAAGAAAAAAACAGAATAAAGAAAAAGAGACGAGAAGTCTAACCAAAGCCATCTCATTCTCAAGCCGTGATGCTTAGTTACTTATTTTGGCGTGCAAATGCATCAGAATGAGTGATTATTCTCAATAGCTATGAAATTACAGATACCGGAGTATTGTGAATATAGTTTTTTTGGATTAAATATAAGCATAATTACTTTTCTTTGAGTCCCAAGTCATTTATGAAATGAAATTGCCCCCTTATTCTGATTTGTGAATAGATTCCTTTGCAAATATTTTATACCCTATAATGATGGTTATTACTTGAAATCTAGTATAAGTTTGGCAAACAACATTCCATTAGATATAATGTGTACTTATTTCCGAATCTTGTTTTTCTTGCTTTGAAAGGTCTGATGAGCAGTGTATCTTCTTGCTTTAGTATTAATGTGGTCTTGAATATTGTTTTGGATTTCCAATTACTAATGCATTTTGGTCCTTCCACTTTTTCTTTGCACAAATTGTTTCTCATTTACTCATTTATTTGATTCCAACAATATTAATATTTTTTTATTCATTTTTTTTGTGCCAGCTTCTATACTGCAGCACCACTTTCTATTGCAAGTACGTGTGCTGTAGAGGCAATTAATTATGTAGGCAGTCAAATAGTGGAATTTATTGTCAAAGGACGGTCTCATATGCCAGATGTCGAGTTCTTTCACTGGGAACTTTTGAAGCCGCTCTTTTATTTGGGTTGGTGCCAGTGGCTTGGAGCCGCAATTTTTGTTTGGGGATGGATGCACCAGCTTCACTGTCATGCAATTCTTGTGAGTTAAATGCTAATCTTTATTCATTGGGAACTTTTTATTTAGTTGTCTTATCATGACATAATGAAGCATTTAGGTCAATTTTATTCTTCCTTCCAAATTTGACTTTTGCACAAGTTGTTTTTTACTCATTTATTTAATCCATAACAATGCTAATGTTTTTTCATTCATTTTTGTGACCAGCTTCTATTGTTTGGTGTAATTATAGCATTGTCGACAATGGATTTCTAGCCCCTCTGGGCTACTACCCTTGCACTTTAACCAAAACACTTTCAAATGAATTTTGAGTGATTAATGCCATCGTTTGCTAGATTATAGCAATTTTTGTCATTTGCTTTTTGAATTTCTTACAAGTTCTGGTCAATGTTGTATTAGGTGTAAATTCAAAATAGCTAAGATCTCTTTGAACAGTCTTCTAACCACATAACTGTTGTTTTCTTTGGCCTAATTATGCCACTTTTCCTTCACAACCTCTTAATTAGCGAATCTCAAACTCAATAAGAAGCACAAAATCATACGAACATGTTCTAATACTTGAGATGAAACTGGAAAACACATAAATTCGTGCGGATGATAGTTTAAGAGTCGCATAATTAAACTAATGCATGGAAATTAAGAAACATGAAAGTCATACATTCAATTAAAAATCATGCCACTATAGTGGTCTAAATTATATCAAGTTTGACTAATATCATGTAATATTAATATTTTTTTAATGATAATAATTAATTAAATTAATTGAGAAAAAAATTAAAATAAAGAAATTAATAAAATTAATTATTTAATTAATGAGATAGGCTAAATAAATTAATAATGGTTAAGATTAAGTTAAATATGCATTAATTTAGGTTAAAAAATAAAAATAATAATAAATTACCTAATGACACCAATTAAATTTGGTGTCGTTATTTATCTGAAGTGGATCCGCATGCCACTTCTCGCGAGAAATGGCCGAGGGCTTAATGCTCTTGCTCGAATGAAAAAGAGAGCGCGAGATTCTTGCTCGAATGAAAAAGAGAGCATGGGAGAGAGTTAGAGAGCGAAAGCGAGTGCGGGTGACCCCGCAACCGAGTAAGGGAGGATTGAGGTATGGATATCACATGTTAAATTTTTAGAAGTTTAGATCTGTGCTTAACGATTGCATTATTTTTTTTAGGGTTTTGTTTGGAAGTCAATGTTAGAAAAGTTAGAAGGGGAAAAGAGGAAGTTTTAAGGTATGAATATCAAATTTTAAATTTTTAGAAGCTTTTTAAATATACATAAATAGGTAATATGTTTTTATTAAATTTTTATTTGAAATTTCTAAATTCTATGTTTAATTATATCACAATTTTTCTTTGAATTGATTAGAGCTACTATAAGGAGGATTAAAATTAGTGATTACAACTAATTTGGTTGGATTAGAAGATAAATAGCGAGGATATTGAGGTATATATGCTGTATCAGAAACTTCTGTAAAAATGTTTATACAGGTGTTGAATATTAATGCTCCATCAAATTGATGATTTAATGATAAGAAAACCTTAAAATAAATTATTAAATGGAAACCAGAATAATAAAATTTAAATTGTACTATAATATGAGAATAATAACAGCAATAATAACTTGAAAATTCAATCGGAAGTAAATTGACATTGATAAATATAAGTACATTGTGATTTACATATAAATTTGATTGTCAGGCAAACAATTCCTAAATTAAAGATAAACTTAGTGTTAATTGTGGGCTTATAAAGTTGTCATTAAGATGAAAAATCAGAGGAAAGCAAGTAATATTAATGTTGACCTCACTTTTGGTTGATGTTTAATTTTTTTCTCTTTAGCAGCCTAAAATCTAGCCATACGACTTTTCTGTTGACTATTCCTAGAAGACTAGAAAAGAGACCCTCACCTTTAGAAATTATGAACTCCTTTTTGCTCAACTTAAAGTTCCCTATATCGGTCTGTCGGTCAACTTTTTCGATGATTTGAAAATATGAATATGAAAATAATTTTTGAAATTTAATAAAATTTAATAGATATATAATTTGAGTTTTAAAGTAGTATATTTTAATTTTTGAAAAATGAGACCAAATGGATATCATTTGTCCAATAGTTTGCATAATCGTGTCCGATGCCGCGAATACTACACATTCCCGAAAGATAAGTGTAGACCTCGGCGATAGACCTAATCCTCCAACTTAAGAGATTTGTGACCTCTGCTTGGTCTGCGAACCTTTTATGTATGACCGACAAGTTCCCATATATAATACAAAAATTAAATAGGGTTTATTTTACTTGGGTTCCAAGTTCCCTATAAAGGCAAGCCCCTATAGTTAATTACATCTCAAATGATTGGAGTCACTTGAGAAAACTCTCGATAATGATCAGTGGTTCTAGTCTTCAAGATTTCAAGGTTTAGGTTTTCACGGTAGGACGGGGGAAAAAAAAAAGTGGGAGTGGCTCAAGTAGGAACAGTTATTTCAGGAGTCCAAAGAAAAGAAAAGGTAGGGGATGTCCTAG
>NW_018164502.1:265452-267743 GCF_001263595.1 Phalaenopsis equestris | reverse complement strand
GTATCCCTCGTTTAAGCACACATAAGCAATGTCGTCATCGTCCTCGCCACCTAGACCCTAGACTTATTCTAGTTACTTAACATAGTCCGATGATCCATATGTGGCGTTAAGAAATTTCCCCAATTGTCAGGAAGATTTGAGTGTAATATTCAAACTCAAATCCCAATGCACTGGGTTTCATTATAGGTTAAGTCATTGCGAGAATTTCATTGTTGATTTAATTAAGAAAGCATGAACTACTTCTCGGTGCATCCTGGTGTCTAGTGTCTTGATCAGTTTGTGAATCAGGGTCATGTGTCAAGTTTTGTTATTTATTCGAAAATTATGTGAATGAACGCTCACCTAGGGTGTGCTCCTAAAATCTAGGAAGTCTATGCTGAGAATTAGGTGGATGGACGCTCACCTAGGGTGTGCTCCTAAAATCTAGGAAGTCTATGCTGAGAATTAGGTGGATGGACTCTCAACTAGGGTGTGCTCCTAAAATCTAGAAGCCTATGCTGAGAATTAAGTGGATGAACTCTCACTTATGGTGTGCTCCTAAAATCTTGGAAGACCATGCTGAGGATTAGGTGGATGGACTCTCACCTAGATTGTGTTCCTAAAATCTATGAAGACCATGCTGAGGATTAGGTGGATGGACTCTCACCTAGGGTGATTTAAGAAAATCTATGAAGACCATGCTGAGGATTAGGTGGATGGACTCTCACCTAGGGTGATTTAAGAACTTTTCTATATCTTCCTATATCTTCCAATTAATTAAATTATCAATCCTCATCTTTATGACTTAACCATATAAAAATAAATAAAACAAAAGGAGGCTGACTCACTTTCAAAACTAGTAAAGCCGAAGAGGGAAGAAAAAAAAAAGGTAGGTGGGTTGGTCTTAAAAGCGTTTAATTGATAATCAAGTGAAACCTAAAACAGTAAATAAAGCTCCTAAATCCAGCCCCAAAATAATAGACAAAGCTCTATAAATCCAGCCCCAAAACAGTAAATAAAACTCTCCAACTCCAGCCCCAAAACAGTAAATAGAACTATCAAAATCAGCCCCGAAATAGTGGGCAAAACTCTAAAAATCAGCTCCGAAACAGTGCTAAAATGGTGCCCAAACGGTGTCAAAACCATGCATGCCAAAATTAGCCCCAAAATTAGCCCACAATGCCCCAAACAACATTTAACTATGTTCCAAATAATACCCAATAGCTCTCACAACACTCCAAAAGCTTTCATAGCATTTTTAACACATCCAATCAGTAGTTCGCAGCACTTGTAAGCTACCTACAACAGCCCAAACTACAATTTCAGCACTCAAATAACACTCTAAAACACTCCAAATCAACACTTCTAAAATCTTCAAACAACGCCTATATAAACCCAAGACAACACTCCAAGACAACACTTTCAAAACAGCTCTCAAATCAGCCCCTTTTAAAAACTTCAAACTACATTTTAGAAGCTCAAAGACATAGAAGTTCAAAGACAACACATAAAACAACTCCAAACGGCATATGTTAAGCCCCAAATCAACGCTCGTGATGACTCCAAAACAGATGGAATATTGTGTTGTATAAATGCAAAAATGAAGTTCAAGTGTAAGATATGTAAATTCATGAGAACTGGATGATACATATGTATGCAAGTGGAAACACAATATCAAGACCACAATTCATGTAATCTTGCAATAATCTAACAAGCCGAATATATATAACCAAAGAGATTCATCACTTTTATTACAAGCATTTATGGCATGCAACTACAAGGCAAATGCATGGATGTGAAATTTTGATTACCATTGGCAAACCCATATATGATTTGTTACGATTTACACTACATCAGCTTGGACAGAGGAATTCGTCAAGAAAATTTTGCATGAATGTCCAAATGAATCTATCAAGACCCATCCCACACAAATATCGAAATAAAATAGCAAAAATCAAGTGGAATCTATCATATTTCATACAAGCATCTCCTACATGCACATTTTGTTTTATTTTAGAAGTATCAAACACTAGCATACTTTCATAAGTAAAAGAAAATCATACAGAGATTTGTTTTGGGAGAAAATATACCTTTAGGAGAGCTTTTTCGATCAAGAGGAAATAAAAGGACACCTTGGTTCTGTGCTTGTTAAGAATTGGTCACCGCCCCCTTGCTAACGACGATCATGATTCGCTGAAAATTCAGTTGGAACGGCAATGGTTTAAGGCAAAATCGGAAGCAGAGGCTGAGAGAGGCGAGCAAGGGTTTCAGTCTTCGCAGAGAGGAGCGAGGGCTTCGACGTCCGCAGAAGA
>NW_018164502.1:239440-264531 GCF_001263595.1 Phalaenopsis equestris | reverse complement strand
CTAACCTCTAGCACTTAATAGGTGGGGTCAATATAAGTAGAGTAGCTCGTGAAGAGTTTCCATAGGACCGCTTGATCTTAGGGTTGATCCTAGATATTGGTCTGGAGCTGTTCACTCACTGTTACTCACTTTCACCTCATTCATAGCCCCCAAATCAAATCAAAATTATTTTGAACATTTTCCAAACACTTCGTGACAACTATCCACACCGTTCTGGTTAATTGAGCTCGAACTAAGATTTTGAAGGTAATCGGATCGTGACGCATTTTTGACCCGATTGTCGACGAGGTTGCCTAAACGACTTCGGATGGCGAAATGGACTGCGCCAACACGTCCGAAACGTTGATTTTACCTAGGGGAGACATTTGTTTCACTACGACGACACACTTGGGAGAAAATACACACGATGGGTGTTATAATAATAATAATGATAATAATAATAATAATATTATTATTATTTCATATACTTGATGCCCCTCTCCCTTTTTTCTCTAAAACCCGATGGCCCCAAACCCTAATCTCCTTCGTTCGGTTCGGCCCGTCTCTCGCCTGTCCCATTAAACTCCCGCACTCCTCTCGCTTGTCTTGCTCGCACGCCTGACCGCAGCGCAGACTCCCCATTCCTTATCACTGCCGCAGATCCTATCTCTGCGAGATCTTACCCTCTGCCTCTCAAGCCGCCCGCATGGAGTGTTTGCTCCGCTGGTTTCCTTGAGCCGTTTGCGATTTCTTGATCATTCTTTCTCTTTCTCTCGTCTATATTAGGCTTTACTTGGAGCATTTCAGGGGCCAAAAATTTCTGAGAGGGAGGGAAAACTCTGCAAAAATTCTTTCTCACCTTCTTCTTTAGTTCCTGGTGCTTGGGTTGACCTCCTCTTGCTGTTGGAGAGGAGTTCGAGCTAGGAGGTGTTTCTCTGAAGTTTTTTTATTTTGGTTATGCATTAAGGAGGTACTTCTGCCCCCTCCTCTGTGCCTCTCTTTCTTGCAATTTTGTTCGGCTAGGGCTGTTGGGAATAGCATTTATGGACGGGTATGGCATGCTAGTCCAATGTGCTTTATGTATTTTGAGATATTCACCATTCAAGCATATGAAAGTAGGATTTTTGAGCATGTTCTAAGAGTTAGTTCTGACTATTTGCTAGAGTCAATGAAAATACAACATGTTATTGGCTGCCTTCTTTTTGCTTGAAATACTTGGAAGTGGCATAGTGTTAGCTTTGAAATGAGATTTGCTCCTCTGGAAATGCATGTTGGAATGAACTATCAAAACTCTTTATTACTATTACTCCTGTTTAAAATAAGTGTTGGAGATCTCGCTTTGCTTTTCATATATATATGGGGCTCGGTTTAGCTCTTGTGGTTGCTTCCTTCACCCGAAACTTGTATGGACTATAAAAAAAGGGGGTTTATTTTGAAAGTTACTTTGAGCTTATGTTGAAGGCATGGTGTTTGGTTTATCATTACTCTTTTTCGTTCAAATATTGGTTTAAAAAAAAGAAGATAATTTTTGGAGGCCTTGAAATGTTGGCTTTGAGGTTTATGCATACTTCTCTAATTCTTGTTATTTTTCCCATATGAAACACATGTTGAGGTGGATTTGTTTTGGCCTTGAATGACTCGGTTTTGGCTTCCTGCGGCTTTTCCCTGCTCGAAATACATGCCATGAGAAAATTTCTTTAATTTTGAAAGTCCTATAACTTGTTTTAATGGCTTGATTTAGCTCCTCGTAGGGCTTATTGCCTGCTTAGACGTTTGTTGGAAATTATCTCATGCTTGGAATAGTTAGGTTGGTGGCCCAAATATGTTCTCTATGCTTTTGTTCTTGTTTAAGATGTATATTGACCCCATATCTTGATGTTTCAAAGGCATGTGGGTTGTTCTTTTTCTTAGGATGGCTCGGTTTTACCTTGAGGTGGCTGGAGTTTTAATTTCTGTTAAGGCTTTGGTTTTAATCTATGCTCGGGCCCTGTTTTGGCCTTGAATGGCTCGATTTTAGCTTCCCTTGGAGCTCGGTTTTGCTTGCTTTGGCCCTTACCCGAGAAACTGGTTTGGAGGGGGGGCCTGGTTTCGTTTGTCCCGGCCTTTACCCGAGAGCTGGTTGAGGGACTATTTTGTGCCTTTTTTTTCTGCTCCTACCTGAGAGCTTGTAGTGGAGTTGGCCCGTGCCTTTTCTTAGTCTTACCCGTGAGTTTGTTGGTGGGTCATTTGGAGGTATTTGACTCTTTATGTTGGACTTGATTAGCTTGAATTTTATTGATGAATCAAGTTTGTCATCCCGAAATTTATAATCGTTTTATTCATCCTCTTATGTATGTCGAGGGAGCATAATAGCCACTGGTGGTTCTTTTTGGTTGCCTTGGTCCTTAGCAGTTGATCCCTCTCTTTGTTGCTTTGGCCTAGAGCCTTAGCAGTTGTTTGTCGACCCTGGCCGCAAGCACCTATGTGGTTTTAGCCGGATGATTTCATGCTTATTTGATATAAGGAGCTTTTGATTAAACCTGGAATTGAACTTTTTTTCTATTTAGGCATGATTTTGGAAGTGTGAATGGTTGTCGTCCCTGAGTTACTTTCCTTTTGTTCGAGTTGTGAAATCTGAAAAACTTTGAAATTTTATTTTGGAAGAGCATAGGGTTGATCTAAATTGCTATCATAAAGGATGTTTCAGGAATTTGACATTGAAGTTGGGATATTGTTTGAATGCAGGTTTGGGTGTGTGTGGATGAGGTTCAGATTTGGATGTATAAGTACATATAGGTGGTGGAGACGTGGGTATCAGTGTTATGTTAGTTCTGGGCCCATTTCAATCTATTTAAAATAAAATTTGGAGACGATACTCTTCTTGGGTTGATCTAGTTATATAAAATTTGATAAGATGATATCCTCTGGATTGATTCAAGGATCTTGGGCTCTCCTTTTCAGATCTTTTTGAGGGTTGCTCCACTCTTTATTTTTTCGATCTTTTGGATGAATCAATTCTTCCTCTCTCTCATCCCCATTTTTATTCTTTTTTCCTTGCTTCTTGGTTCGGTTTTCAGTGCTTATGTCCGATACATAAGTGCACACATATAGCCTTTTGCTATATGTTAAACCATCAAGTAAAGTCGCAAGTAGGTCGGTTTTGTTTTGGGGCTTAGGGCGATGATGACAAAGACACGCCGGTGGTAGAGCAACATGATATCTTATCCTACAATACTAGGACTCAATTCTGAGATCTGATAAACTGTAGGATGAAAGTATCATTCACCGATATAAGGCTGGATGGAGACCCGTACCTTCTTAGGTTGTTGGTGGTCTTATGCCCGACATGGTAATCAACTCGTGGATAACTATTCTTTTCTTAAAACTAATAAGAACAAATACAATGTTTAATAAAATATTTTCACTACAAAAATTGATACAACTTTTCTTTTGTATGCCTGAAATCTATATGAATGTTAAAAATAATAAATTTTAAATATATATCACAACTTGGTTGTCCACTTGTTGATTACCAGTTCTGGGCCAAGGAGTGCCCTCCTAAATTAAGTCGACTCCTAATATATATATATGAGCCTAGCCTCGACCCGAGTGCTTGCGGTCCCCTCTTCTCGGACTTTTTTTCATATGTTTTATTGAAATTTTTGGACAAAGCACTCATGGTCTTTTCTCCGGGATTTTTTTCGAGGTTTTAAGAGTTTTATTTAAATTATTACCCGTCGATTTTCTCGAGTTTTCCGTCATGAATTATTTGTCGATTTTCCTCGAGTTTTCCAGGTGACGTTTCCTTTGTTGTTCACTTTCTCATTCCTTAAATTCTATTGCTCTGCTCATAACTGCTATATCAATTACACTTTACACTTAAAGGAGCAGCGGGTCTCCGAGGTATACATGTTTGTCTTACATTTGCAGCGCTTTATTTTACAACACACTTTACTATATCTTGTCAACTGTACATTATACTGCCTTCCTTTGTTATACCTGCTACTGCCTCTTTTGCACACTATACCTTAGAATAGACATACAGTAGTTGGTTTATAGGAGGTATCCGACAGCAGATCGTTGACTCAACAATTACATGTACACTTAAAAGTAACATCAAACTCAAAGGTGCTACGGCTCAGAGCTCGGAGCTGGCATTGTGGGTAACACGATCATCTTCAACAGCAAAATCTATCTTCAACAACAAAATCTATCTTCACCAGCAAAACCAACAATTCCTTAGAATTAAACAACAATCCATAGGATTTTGAGGTTGTTCGCCTAGTGTGACATAAATCCTCAACTTATCTTTAGGCAATTGTACAACTCTGTTATACAATATAAGTCCTAACTCTCTTTAGGATTCCGAGATTGTCGTTCGTCACGATCTAAATCCTCACATCTTCCAAACTATTTGTGTGATCATTTCATACGAATGTAAACCCTAATTAATAAAATTGGCAGGATGAAACACTTAAATAATTTCGAACCAGAAACCAACCCATAGGATAGACTGGGAAGCCACTGAGGTTCTCATTCGAATCTGTGGCATCCCCCAATTTTTCCTCTTTTGGACTCTACAACAAAATGTTCCAAATTTGAGTCATTCCCGTTTCACACCTCTTTGTCCGATTTCGTCGAAAAGTCCTATTATTTGCCGCATTTGAAGATAATATTTTCTGATTTTTATCGAGAGGTTTTTTAGGTGACTTTGGTTATCTAAGATGTAATTAACTACAAGGGCTGACTTGCCCTTATAGGAAGCTTTTCCGAACCCAGCTTAATATAAACAGGGAAAATTGTCGGCAAATAAAACGGTTTCGCAGACCAAACAAACGCCATATATTTATTAGTTTATTTGATCGAGCCTCATCATCAAGTCTTGTGTTTATCATTCGGGATAGTTACATCGTTTAAGGTATAATGCTCTTTCGTTTAAACTATGAAAAATATGAGGTCGGTTTGATTTCATATTTTTTTCTAAACTTAAATTTGTATGTAAATTAAACGTCCTTCCGAAGCGGGCGACAAAATTTTGATTCCGGCGACCGACAGCTTCTTACGGGCAACTCATCAACTTTTTAGTGCTGACAATTAACTAAATAAATAAATGTAATATGTATATATATTCTTATTAAGCGTTGAATAAATAGATGCTAATATGATATGTAATTTTGTTTTAGGTACCATTTCTAAAAGTATAATTTTTGAAGAAATGAATAAGCAGGTTTCTCAATAAAGTTGGTGGTTATGTTTTTATTTTGCAATAATTATTCTTTTAGATCAAATGTGATTAGTTACATTTAAAGCTTTGTACGCATCTCGAAAATTTTCAATTCTTACCAAATCTTTTTTCTCCATTTGCAAATTTTCATATCTTATATGATTATCTCACTATCGCTTGATGTCATAATCCAACTGACTCCTCTTATGACCAAGCAATGGTGCAACAGAGGTGGACGATTTTGTTAGACGTAATTATCACCAGCACAAGTTCTGACTTGCACTAATCATAATTCAGTGAGTAACAAATTGATTTCACTCAATCATCACTAATATTAATAATCCAATCCAATTCAAAAGTTATTCGAATATACAACACACGAAAGCGTGCATAATAATTTTACCAAAGCTAATACAAAGCTGTTAAAAATAAAAATATGAAGATATGTACCCTAAAAGTTTTTGAAATATTTTCAAAATTTTGTATAATATTACATATGACTAATCGCCACAGTGCTTTTTATCACTCCCTTAAAAACAACAACATACGGGAGTAAGCTGTGAACTTAGTGAAATAACAATTGTTAATATAAGATTTTATAGACGAAATAAAAGCAATTGCATGCTCAACTATGTGTAATATGAATGACTTTAGTCCATAACAAACATACTTTAATAATAAAAAAAATACACAAATAATGGTATAAAAGCAATAAACAGGAAACAGCCTTAACAAGCTTGTATATCATTCATTCATTTCACAATCATATGAGTGTCTTTAATTATCTCATATTCAATATTTGTCATTTTAGAAATATCAATTGTACTTGCATACTCTTTGACTTAATTCATATCAGTTGGTCGACACTCTGTTTGTTGGCTACACAATTGACAATTGCTGATAAATGTTGGTCATCTCCCAATATAAAATTATCAACCACCACCTTGGTACCAACAAGTCTGTTCCAGTCGATGGCTATGAATTCTATAAATTTCTCTGTTTTCTTTCCCAGCACATCGTATTAGTATAAAAGTTCTCCTATCACAACACTTGTGATAGTACTTGATCATTCTACCTTTTAAAGATCATTTTTCATAGGCATATGCAATTGTATAGATATACCTGCAAATAATTTGTTTAATAATTATACCCACAAATTCAATAAAAGGAGTAACATCAATAAGATCAATAGTGTTAGCTCGAATTTGTTTCTTCGTAACATATGCAGGTATTCGACAATATATACAAAATTTTAAATATAGTTTCATATCAATGTATCGCATGATAATCCTATAGAAAGATATATATTTTTTTAATTTAGTACATGATTTTCTCACCTAAATTGATGTGCAGTTTCACGATGAGTTTCCCCATGCTCGTCTCATGCTCACTGTATAGAGTACGCTGCCTAGAATTACAAGTCCTACTTACAATTTTAGGAATTCTTAATTTAAATGCAAATTAATACATTAAAATTCTTAATTGATTCTCAACTAATTACCCCTTTTAATTACTGACAACTTTAACTCAACCGGCTTCCCAATCTGCTCGGTTTATGATGAATCATAACAAATAAATTGGGATAAGTTAATTAATTCATAAGTAGTATTAATTAAGTATTTATATTAATATGTATGCACACACATTCTTTCGAAATAAAATAAAATATCAAAACCAAAATCTTACCTCAAATATCAAATTTCTTCCCAATTTCTTCCAATGCATATTTTTCTTCATTCCCTTTTCCTTTTCCCTTTTTCTTATTTCCTTTTTTCTTCCCTTATTTTTTTCCCGAATTAAAGCTACCTGGAAGGGGTCTATTTGCATTTAAAAAATTCTTACCTTGATTCTTCCCAAAGTCCCAACCCGAGAGCTCCATTAGCAGCTTCCACCTTCTTCCGCTCGATCCCCTCTCCCGCGACAGGACTGAGATGGGAGAAATACTGAGACATGTTGGAAAACAGGAAAAAATACCGCTTATACATACCATATGCATTTGCCTAAAAATTAATCCCAACCATCCAAAAGGACATCATGCCGCTACATGTCGCGGAAAATGGAATTGCTATAGTGTTGGGCACTGAATTGGCTAAAATTGGGTATTACACTTGACTTGATTAATTCATCCGTTTGATGAAAGAAAATAATCTGATTTTAGTATCGATTGAGGAATCAATGTACTCGTGTATGTAAATGAAAATGCAAATAATTTTCTACATTCTTAGGTTGTTTTTGAAAAGATTATAAAAATAGGGCAATTTTATGATATATGTATAGCCATTGACATGTGATGGCTGTATTTTATGATAAATTAAATTGAATTATGGAAATTGTAACAGGAAAATTGAACTACATGATATTGAATTCTACTTTTTGTAACAAATTAGCATATACTATATTATTCATACAAATTATTTTCTAAATTCTTGAATTAATATAATTTATAAACATATTTAGCCATTGAGTCTTTTGAACTCATATAATAGTCAATGAATATCTTTAGGTAGAACTTCTTAAGTGGAGTGTATAATATTAGAGATTTTATGGAGAAGTATCAATAGATAGCTATTGTATTAAGTTTCTTTTATAGTAGTTGTAAATTTGGATGCATTTTAATTTTTAAATTTTTGGATATAGTTGGCTCTTTTGTGTATTGGGAGATTTTTTATATCTTTTTAAAAGTGAGTAAATGTGTATTGGATTTAACACTTCTATTTCCGAGTCCCAAGCCCCAAATGCTAAAACGGAGGGTTGCGTTATGTAGTCGATAACCAACGTGAAATTTATTGAAAAATCATGACATGTATCATTTAAACCATTGTGTAAATGGTAGAACGTCCCCTGCAAGCCATGTACTGTATTGCTTGAATACAGTGAAAAATGTGCAAGGCTAGCTTTATTGCCCATGTGCAGTGTCAAATAAGCAAGCTTCCTATATTACGAACGAATCTATGTAAAGAAGTTGGTCCGCGAAACTAATATTACGATTGGATCTTAAATATAAGTACTCTCACATGTAAATGAATAAAATTAGTTGATTTTATGGTTCATAGGAATGAGTTTGAGAAAAGGTTAAGGAGATTGATAGCTTAGGTCTTAAACTTTGGTATTCAGGCAAACGTCTCACTAGAAATGGTGTAGGGGTAATTATAAGTAAAAATTTGAAAGATAATGTTGTAAAAATGAATAAAATTGGAGATAGAATTATAGTCCTAAAGATTGTTATTGATCTAAGATTTTTAATGTTATAATTGCTTATGTTCCTCAAGGAGGTTCGGAATGACTTAGAAGAATTAATAAAAATGATACATTTTTAAGAAAGAATTTTTATTGAAGGGGATTTAAATGTACATGTTGGTAGAGTGGTGGAAGATGTTAGAAATATTCACGATGACTACGATTTTGGAATGATTAATGAAGAAGATAGAACCATTTTAAAATTTTTTCTTAGCGTATGATTTTGTGATTGATAATACTTTATTTAAAAAAAAGATAAACATATTATTACTTATAATAATTAGTCTAATAAAACACAAATTGATTTTTTTTTACTAGAAAAAAAGATCGTCGAGAGTCTAAAGATTGTATGATCATTCAAAGTAAAAATTTAAGTACTCAATATCAATTATTAATTTTGGATTTTAAGTTGAAGAGTTGTAAGATAAAAATACAAGAAAATATTGTCTTATAATTAGATAAGGGCACCTCAAAGACACTAATAACATTATTTTTATGAGTGAACTTCAAGTTTCCAAGATTTGATATGTTCAAAAAGATACAAATTCTATGTGAGATAAAGTAACATACGATTAAACAAGTGACAAAAGATGTACCTGGAGAATCAAAAGGAAAAAAAATTGTATAAATAAATATAGTAGGTGGAATAATAATATGCAAGACAAAATAAAATATAAAAAGTTGTGTTATAAAAATTGGTTTAAATGTAAAAGCTTATAAAATTGGGAAAAATATAATGTGGCACATGAGGAGTCTAAGTAAATAATTTATATATATATATATAAATTAGTCAAATAAAGAAGAAAAAAAGTAAATATTTAATTCAAGTAAAATATATTAGAGATGAAAATAAAAAAGTGATTTCTTAGAGATATTTAACATAGGCGGGTGAGCTATTTTGATGAACTTTTTAATGAAGTTTCTGAAAATACGATTGATCTTAGTGATTTTAATAATGTTAATAATAATAAAACGTTTTATTTTTACCGTTGCATTACTAAAAATGAAGTTGAGGAGGCTTTAAAGAAAGCCAAGGGTGGAAAATTAGTATGATATGATGACATACCAATTGAAGTGTATAAATATTTAGTAGATTTGATTTAAGAGTTTCTTGGCTTACTAAACACTTTAATATTATTTTGAAAATTAAAAAAATGCTTGAGGAGTGGAGGAAGAGTATTTTGGTCCCCATTTTTAAGAATAAAGAAGATGCACACGAGTGTGTAAATTATACAGGAATTAAGTTTATGTGTCATACTTTAAAATTATGGTAGAGGGCAATTGAATATAGTTTAAGACGTGATAGAAATACTTCTCATAATCAGTTTGGATTTATGCCGGTCAGGTCTACCATGGATGTTATACATTTATTGAGAGATTTGATGAATATGTAACAGAGAGAATAACGAGGATCTGCATATGATTTTTATTGATTTAGAAAAAAAACTTACGATAAGGATCCAAGAGAAGTTCTTTGGAGAGTTCTAGAGAAGAAAGATGTTGATATAACTTATATTCAAATCATTAAAGATATGTATACTATAAATTTTACTTGTTCAAACAAAAGAAGGATTGACCAAGTATTTCCTTTTTCAATTGGATTACATTAGGGATTGACTTTAAGCCCATATCTTTTTTCTTTTGTTATGAATGTTCTTACTAAACATTTACAGGAGGATGTGCCTCGGTGTATACTTTTCACTGATCATTTCCTTCTCGTGGATACACTAGAGAAAAAGTTTAAGAAAAACTTAAATTATGGAGGTTTACATTGGAGTCTGAAGGCCTTTTTTTGAGTAGATTTAAAACTAAATACATAGAATGTAATTTTAGTAGTAGTAGTTCTAGGCGCAGTAGTGTAACTATGTGTAATTAAATCATTAAAAAATGTGATTGTTTTAGATATCTCGGGTATGTAGTTCAAAGTGACATCGGCAGATTTAGTAGAATTCAAGTTGGTTGGTTGCAGTGGAGCAATGCATCGAGCCTATTATGTGATAGAAAAGTTTCGCTCAGAATGAAAGGAAAATTTTATAAGATGGTGGTAAGATCTGCAATGCTCTATGGAGCAAGATGCTGGCCTTCAAAAGAGAAGCATAAAACAAAGTAGAGTGTTGCTGAGATGAAAATGTTTAGGTGGATGAGTGTAATGGAACTTAGAGATAAAATGCGAAATGATTATATCCGGGTTTGGTGTAGCTTATGTGACAGATAAGATTAGAGAGTGTCGTCTTAGATTGTTTAGTCACATTTAACGCTGACCTTATGATCCTGTTAGGAGAGTAGAAGTTTTGGATTTGACTTATGTGATGAAAGACAAAGGTCGACCTCAAAAGACTTGGGCAAATTGTATAAGAAAATATTTAATCTGTTAAAATTAAATAAAAATATGACACTCAATGAGACACAATGACGAAAAAGGATTCATGTAGTCGACCCCCCATTTAGTGGGATAAAGGCTTGTTGTTGCTGTTGACCGTTAGTTCTAGCTTTGATATTCTAACTTTCGGGTCAAATCGTGAAATATCGACCACTTGCAACCCAAATAAAAAATTCAGAGAGCAAAAGTGGACTATAAGTATTGGAAGTTACCAATCAAGATTTTTGCTTTTTCATCGAGGACACTTCTTATTGTTGGGATTTTGGGGAAGGCTAGAAGAAATTGTTTATTCTATCACTGGCATTTCCTTTGGATATCGAGGAATTTGCTCAATTATGCTATACAATAGTTGGTGTTTCTCGTCTCTACGTCTTTTTATTGATCTAGATTCATGACCAATGATAGGTCCTCCAACTCATAATTGTTATCACAATAACGATCGTGATGTTTTTCAGTCATATGTTATATACGAGAGTACTTATAATATTGACTTACTAGTGGATAAAAGGTTTTAGCTTTTATTTATCCGGCGGCACGGTAATCCGAAACAATCTTTTGCCATTCCTCTATCTTCACTAGACTTTAAGCATGGAGATCCACATGAACCACTTTCTATTTTCAAGTGTCTAGTGATTTAGTTCCATAGGTTTTTAAATTTTTTTCTTTCTTGCCATTGTAGATTTTCTTACTTTTCCTATGGCAGTTCTTGTTAATTGCCCGTCATTTATTTCTATCATTTTCTTGTTATGATATTCATAATTTTTTATTGTATTTTTGTGTGCCTAAAACCCTCTTTTTATGACCACAATGTTCTCTCAAAATTTCAATTAAAAGATTTTAAAAGTAAATGCCTGCTGAAAAAAAGGTTTACAACCCCCCCAAAAATGCTACTTTCGAAGACAAATGTTGCATTTAAGTTGCACAAACACCACGTTGCATAACTCAAGCAATCAGGTATCTAGGAGAGCAAGTAGGCTGATCTTAATATTTTGATGGCAAGATATATAATGAAGCTAACAAAATGCCTTCCACATCTACAAATGATAAATTTTGAAAACAACTGAACAAAGGACCAACAATGCACGTAAGCTACCTAGTAGCTTAGTTCTCCGAACTCCAAACCACTTCAAAATAAAGCTAGCTGCAAACACCAAAATTTTCAATTAAAATTGCAATTTCGGCCATGATCTATCTATTTTATTATTCATGTGTTCTGATCATCCTACATTATACTCTACCTCGACAAAATTCATGCATTTTATATGTGGTTTTTAAAAATTAATTATCTTTTGATTGTTGATTCTTGGAGATAAAAGACTTATGTGTGTAAATTCTTATATTTATTCAAACTGCTTTTGTGGAATAAACAAGTGAAAATTTTGTTTTTCCTTTGGCAGAATATTCTTGGTGTTTCATGTTTTATCACAACTATATCTTTAGCTTTAGTTCTAGCTATTTTTAGTTTGTCCATTCTTTAGTAATAAGAATTCTAGGAGGCTCATGTTCAAAATATATTTAGGAGTTGCATTCTCCTAGTCTTGTTGGAACTATTTGGGTTTAGCTTGATGGTTTTTTTTTTATTTCTTTCTATTGCGTGTTGCTTAGGTGTTAAACCTTTTTAAGTTATCTTAGGCCCCCCCTCTTTATTAATTCTTTGACTCAAATTTATCTATTGGTCTAATGGGTACATTTTCTATGGTGCCTAACTTAGTTCCATTTATAATTTCTTTATTTTTAATAGATGTCATTTCAACTGCTTATCTTGTATAATCATTCCTTAATTTCTTTCCTAATTGTGCTAAGTACATATGTTAGTATTCTCATTTTTTTAATGCTCAAAATAACCATTAATGAGTTTTTTTTTTTGGGTCCAATTCTTAGACTCATAAAATTTGCTGTTGAACTTTTAGGATATCCTCTTATTATAAAATATTCTTGAGGCACATCCCTCTAATTTATATACCCATCTTTAACTTTTGAAGTTATAAACCTATCTATACCCCCATTTCATTTGTAAAGGGTAAGCATACGGTGAAATGTGTCTCTGTCCTCTTCAAACTTTATTTGCGTATGTTACACTCCATACTTCTCCTTCCCCAATAAAAGTTGAACTTCGCTTTTTGTGTGTTTGCTTTTTCCGGCACTTGTTTGTGATCTGGGATTGCGGGCATCACATTCATTTAGTGCATCGTAACATGCCCCCATAGATCGCGCTGCTCATTTTTCCTGTGTTTGCATCACTTTCTTGCAGTTTAGCTCCTCGCGACAACCCGTCTTGAATCCATGTTTACGTTGTTGAGTGCTCTCTTTCAAGACGACGCCTCATGACATTCTTCTCTAGAGGCATTTCTACTAGGAATGCCACTTTCCCTTCCTCCTAGTCTTATGAGTTTTACGTTATCTTTTTCTTTCTTTTTTTCACACTTGGTGAAATTATGCTCCACCTGTCATCTTTGTCGCCATGCTTGTTCCCTTCCTTCCATCTCCATTTAATGTTTTGTCTACTGTTCCACTTTCTGACCCTATAAATCTTATTTTCCGTCGGTTCTTCAACAAGCTCTTTCATTCCCCCCTTTCTATTTTTGCAATTGAAACTCTTATTTGGTAGTCTCCTCATATCCTACTTATATCTCCTACCCAACACCCTTGGTCTTTTGTTGATGTTGTTGGCGGGCTAAATAATAGATTTTCTTCATCCCAACCTAACAATCATTTCCACATTTTCTTTAATCAAGATGCAATGCCACTATCATAAGCATCCTTCCACATATCAAGACAAATTGATCTTTATCTTTTCAGATGACGAGATCATTGAGCTCGCTAAACCTCTTAGCTTTTCTATTATTGACAATTTTTCTCTAGGTCGTCTGAATATCGGAAACCATCCTTAGCTTTTTGTCAGATTTAAAATTGTTTGAAACCCATTCTATTGGGCTTGTTGATTCTTGTCATATCATAATCAAAACTTACCTCAGAAGCTGGCTACCCTAGGCTTTTTTCTTTGCAGACCTATTATATTTATGAATTCCCAAGGGATGTGTTAAAATGGGCAACCATTTTTATTTTTTAGAGGAATCACCAGTCTTCGGCTACATTATTTCAACAAATTCTCACTATATTCGTTAGGACAAATATTTGTTAAATCTTTACAAGTCAATAATGCTACTGCTCTATTCTTAAGACCTTTGGCGGCCCTTGCTCTAGTTTTGCTATATATTACTTCTCATTTTAAAAAAAGAAGTGCGGATGGCTCCTCTATTCTTGGATATTGGCAGAAAGTAAACTTTGAAGGCATTCCATTCTATTGATCATCATGCAAATTTTTTATCATAATTGTTGAATGCTTCTAGGCTGATCCAAAATTAAGGAAGTCAATATTTAAACACAAAATGTATTACAACAGGATCAGAATCAAACTGCAATCAACTTGGATGCATTTCAATCTAATCAAGCCTGCAATCAGGAAGTGGTACTAGCATTTCCTTTGGGTATCGAGGATCTAGCTCCTTCTTCTCATGTAGTAGTAGCTTTTTCTTCTCCCGCACATTTTTACATTGATCCAGATTCACCACCTACAACATATCCAATTCCTCAAAGTTGTGATCACAATCATGAATGTGATGCTTTTGTCAAATGTTTTAGATGAGAGCATTCACAGTGTTAACTGGCTATGGATAGAAGGCTTCAATTTATATTTACCAGGCAAGGCAGGAATCAGAAATAAATTTATTGTCGTTCTCCTATCTTCACCAAACTTAAGCAAGGAGATCCAAGTGAATCACTTAACTTTCAAGTATCTAATGATTTAGTTCTTCAAATTTTTACTTTATTTCCTCCTTGCTAATGTAATTTTTTTATAGCAATTATTGTTAATTGCCTTTGATATACTTCTATCATTTTGTGTTATATCCTATCTAAATCCCCGTTATTATACATAATAGATCCAATATTTGTCAATCATTCACATCTTCTTATAACTTTATGCCTTAATGATTTTGCTTGATAATTGTTTACTTCCACACTAATTAAAACTGTAATCATTAAAATTATATATCATATACTTAGTCTTTATTCTATTAAATCTAACGTACTCTCTCTTTTTAACATTTTCTCTGATTTTTTTATCCTTCAACTTATTTTAGCAGATATCAGTTGTAATACTTTACTATCTAATGAATCTAAAGAGAACTGTCTTTTCGAGCATGCAAAGTTTTGTAATGACTATAGTCTATAGCTATAGTGCATTCACTTTGCTATTATCTATTTACTACAGCTCCATGGATTATGCTTAAATTATCGTAAATTTCCTTTTATTTTACTAGAACGTGTTCTTATGATTCATTGAAAATGAAGCTATGCACTTAGGGCTGATATTACTGGTTAGTTTTGAGTATGAGAAGTCTTAGGTTCAGCACATAGCCAAATAAAACTTGTTATGATTGGAACAGCCCTTTTCAAAGCTAAAATTGCAAAAATTTTTTTATCTGCTTACAATTTATGGAAACATTTTACATATAAGAAAATATCAAATGAACATGTCAATCATATGCAGCCTTAATGGTAAAGACATTCTTTTTGTGTGATGAGTGATATGTTTCCTCGCCCAGATTGCTAAAGTATCTGATATCTGTACTTTTCAATCAAGCATAGGACTTGTGGTGCAATATATCTTTTCTTTATCACAAACTGTTTGCTATATGCGATATTGCAATTCTTTTGGTCTTATTATATATAGTTATCTTTTGCACTTCAAATATTAATTTACTCCATCTCCTTCAACTTTGGTTATTAATTCTGAAACTATCAAAATTTTAGTTAATAAGAAAGCTATGTAACATAAAATTTCAAATTCTTTACAGGGATCTTTGCGAGAGCAGAGAGGAGCTGATGAATACATAATTCCGAAGGGTGACTGGTTTGAATATGTTTCCTGCCCACATTACTTTGCTGAAATAGTAATCTCATTCTCTAACTTTTGAAGCGGATTCTCTGCATAAATTGTATTTCACTGACTTGCATGATAGCAATCATTATTTTCTTCTAAAGCATCATGGGGAGGTGTTTCTCAAATTTGAAAAATGACCCTTAACCTTTCTGTTACTCAATCTGCTAAAGGAGAATTTAATGCTACCTAATTTTGGAATCTCTTGATTGGGATATGAAGATAGAAAAAGCTTATTTTCTGGTGCTAATAAACTTGCTGTGGGGATTTCCTGACTTTTTTTTTGTTTTTAGTTATTCTATTTGCAGGCAAAAACTATTGAGCTTGCTAGTTCGTTATTGAAGACTGATTTTGTGAATGGGATCGCATAAGTTATTACAGTATTTTATGTTGCGCGGATAATACAAATTCTTTATTTGTGTGAAATTTTTTGTGTGAAGTTTGAGGAAGAGCAGCCAGTGCAATCACATCGATATTGTCTGTTTCTTCCCTTTTCCTCTCTATTTAGATATCCTTCTTTCTTTTTATTTTTTCACTCTATTATATGTTTGAGACCTCTTTGTCACTCTGTTCTAATGGCACTCCTTTCTCAATGTGGTTTCATCTTGTCTGTGTAGATTTTTTTTCTCATTTGCTTGTTATTAATCAACCCATTGTTTCTGTTTTATAACTTCTCTATTGTTATGCCAATATTCCTGTGCGATGGTGACTTTTTTTGTTTTTATGTCTATGCATTCACTTAATAATCTGTTCGGATTTCATGTGTTTATTGGATGGATTGGAAACGAGATGATGATTTTACTTTATTTATTTGCTTAGCATTTTTATTTTTTATTTTCATCCCTCTCCAGTATCTATTGCTTATAAAATATTCATTTAAATTATTTTATCAAACGCTTTGTATATATTCTGCTCCATTATTTGTGTTACACATTTTAATTTGTTGACATTTCGTGCAAATAGCAAATATAGACACACACCATGTGCCTTAACTTGGGTTAGGAGCGCAAAAATTTCTTCCAGATTACCATAAGGAGGCATTTAACTTTAGGGGGACATGCACCACTGGCTAGGATATTACTTGGACACACCTTTTTTTTGTCTTGTCGGCAAGCTGTAGAAGTTAATCTAAATTAATTTAAAATTATCAAAAAGGAAATTTTAATTGTTTATAAATAATTTTTTCATTGATTTAAAATCTCAAATGACAATTATTTTTCCTTGATTTGCTCTAATGATGAATCTGCCTTATGTGATAAAACTCGCAAGCTCAAAGGATACACATCCATTTGTCTTGTTCAGATACGTTTCATCAAAGCAACAAAACACATTTTCTCCATTGTTGACTTGCAGTAGCTTAGACATTTGATTTGACTGTTTCATGTAGAGAAGAATAACTAGACTATCAATAGCTTGAGGTTTGAGCACTTGAGAAGTGCATAATTAAACACTTGCTAATGTTTTGATGTTTATTTTGATTTAACTTCATAAGCATATGCCAATTGGACTTTGGAGTCGGAATATGAATTATAAAATTATGGAATTAGGATATTTTTAGGATTTATTTCTTTATATTCAATTATCTTTGATTATCTATTCTATTTTAGAAATATTAAAAATAAAATATATGTGGCTTATATATTATTACTTAGGGCATATGCTCCATCTTGTGAACTGTCTTATTCCACGTTGACTTTCTAGACATTGGGTCTAATAGGTTGAGGAGGTGCACTGCGATTTCTATAAGGATACTTGAAGAGGTGAAAGTTTATGAGGAATATTTCTTATGGATTCATTGTAAGAAATTAGGGAACTCCATGAAAGATTTATTTCCAAGATTTCTAACTGGTTCATCTGACACATTAGATGTTCGATTTGGTTAAATATAGTACCTATCTTGCCCTTAACTTTGTCTTATTCATGCTCTAGATTTTCATTCTAATTTTTATACTATTCATCATTTGTTCAATTTATTCACACACATTATGGTAATATTTCATAGTCGCCCTTTTGATTAATGGTTGATATGAATGCAAAAGCAAGCACAAATAATGTATGCAATTCAACAAATAAGATAATCCTAGATGCAATATTCAGTCATGTATTGGTTTCAAATTTCAAATGCATGGATATTTTAGATATTGAGAACTCAATTTGTAAGATTAATTGAGAAAATTTTCAATCAATCCCAGGTTAGTTCATAATTAATCACGCAATCTTGATAAAAATGAATAACCTCACTAACTTACACACTCAATTGGTATCAAGTTAATCATAAAGTAGACATACCTAAAGTGAGGAGCTTTGCGTGACACTAACTTGCCAAGTAATAAAAGAGAAATACTCAACTCATAATGGCGATGATATCTTAATACCGAGCACTATTAATTTTTAACCTTTCTATTATGTGGTTGTTTGGGCTTGATGCAAGCCTGAAGAAAAGTTTGTCTAATTTAGGATTCATGGACAGATGTTTAGCTGACGTTTTCTTGCAATATTGATTAGGTTTTCTTTGATGGCAAATGGAGAGGACCTCTAGATCAGCAATTTGGGATGTTAATTAAATATTGAAGTTGTTTTTAGATTAAGTGGAGTTGTGGTTAGGAAGTTATGAATTTGTAATGTAGACTGGTTACAGAAATGGACAATAAGAGTTAATGATTTCCATTGAATGGGATCTGGTTTGGTTTTATTTAGGGTTAAAGGGGGTTAAGACTCTAAGAAGATGTTGAAGAACAAGACACGAGAGAAAATGATATGTTAGAGTTTGTAAACTTTAATAACTATAGTTGATTCACAAATCAATCTTAAAGCTGGTATCACCTACTCTTTGGAGACATAAGTTTTTGCATCCAATCATTTTTATTTCCATTAGAGTACTTGGGGTATAAATTTTTTGTATACTGTTTAAGAGAAAGGAGAGAAATTTTTAAAGAAATACTCCGAAGTCCATCCTTTAAAATTTATTCATAGGCTATAATGACTGTGCTCTCTCAACTTCTCTTCATATTTTATTGAATAATATTACTCCGATTCATATTGTTCTATTAAATATTTGATTATTTCTCTTGAATTCATAATTTGGGTTGATTTATATGGTTCCAAAATATGTAGGGTGTGCTTTGTTTGGATAAAATAAAAAATTAAATCAGTTAAATCAAATTTTTCTTATTTGGTTATTTTGGTTTGGTTGTTAAAGCATCAGTTCGATGTTCATTATAACTTTGACTTTCTTTAATTTTCTTATGATTGGTTTGGTTTTTCCTTTTATAAAATTAATCAAACCAAAAATTGAATCGTACTAATGTCTTCAAATATCAAATGAATAATAAATGAGTGATAAAAGATTAACATTTATAATATGTACTTGGTATTCTTCTTATTACATGTTATTTAGGCTAACGATAACTAGATTTATTATTAAATTTATTTTTATTTTTGTTCATCCAAAGCGAACCAAACTAATCAAATTATAGTTCAATTTGGTTTAATCTGCTTTGAAAATAGTGTTATCGGTTCAGTTTTTGGAATTTTACAAGAAAAACGAATTGATTTAGCTGATTCGCAAATTGAACCATCCAAATCAACGAAGAACACACAGCTAAATTTTTTTAATATTTAAAATGTTATAGTCAATATTATAATGCTCTTTCAATATTTTTAAAAAATTAAATAAAATAAAAGAATAAAATACAATGCTAATTGTTATGATTTTTTGACTTGAATCTGGTGACGACTTTTTGCTTGTCCCCCATTATTTTCTTTGCGTTCAATATAACTCTTCTCCTGAGAGTTAAAGTCAATATAGTCATTGGCGATGTTAGGCGGTATTTTTTTAACTTAATGAGCCAAGTTTCCTCTGAAGATGGTTGGTTTTTCTATTTCACCAATAATGTATATTGTTCATTTGTGTTGATTGGTTCTTCATCAATAATAATTGTACCTCTCTCCTATCTCCATCTCTGTTCCTTTTCATGATTTGTTGAGCTCTCAGTTGATGTCCCTTGAGCCTGCCAATATTTTGTCCCTCTCCTCTCTCCTATGTCCATCTCCAGGTGGACTGGATCCCACCCATACAAAATAATGTAACGAGTGGTTTGTGCTGCAGTATGGTATGAAGTATTACACTAGTATTCGGCCCACACAATCCACTTGTCCCCATAGCTTCGACCTATTCGATACGAAGCAATGCTAGTATGTCTTCACTCTTCTATTGACCAGCTCCGTCTGACTATCGGGTTGAGGATGATATGTTGTGCTTCTCTTGAGGACTCTTTCTTGTAACTTGAACAATTGCTTCCAGAACTTTTGAGGAACACCTTGTCTCTATCGGATACAATCGATTCTGGCACTCCATGCAAACGAATCACATCTTGTATGAACACCGTAGCGACTGAGAACACAATGTAGGGATGTCGTAATATAATGAAATTTGCATACTTGCTTAGACAATTCACTGCCACTAGGATCACTGGTAATCCTTTTGATCGCGGAAACCTTTATAGGAAATTCATTACACTTCTTCCCAAATTTTTTCCAGCAATGTTAAGGGCTGTAACAACCTGCATGGCACCATTATCCAGTATCTGTATCACTGTCACATATTACACTGCGCCACCATATCTTCTACATCTCTGCACATCCCCACCGAATAAAGCTTCATCGACAAACAACTTTATGTCTTTTGCACCTCAGAATGCCCCTTGATTGCACTGTCGTGAAACACCTGCAGGAGTCTGGGGATGTGCTCTGATTCCCTTGGTAACACGAACCACCTCTGGTTGAGTTGTTGCTGCACCCTCAAGGCATATCTCGGACGACTGTTCAGATCCTGTAGCAAATATGCCCTTACCTTCCCCAATCCTTCATCTTGCTCGCTCTCCCGCCTTAGTACTTCCCAATCGAGGACCAGGGGTATCGATAAGGTTGTCAGCTGGGGCTCCTCCACTTTTCTCGATAGGGCATATGCGGCTTTATTTTCTAAACTTGGTATGTACTGAATCTTGAAATCATATCCCAGCAACTTGGATAGCCATTTCTAATGCTCCTCAGTCACCATCATCTGCTCCAACAAATACTTCGAGCTTCTTTGATCTGTCCTGACAAGAAAATGTCACCCTAAAAGATAGGGCTGTCACTTTTGAATAACGAAGACAATAGCCATCAACTCTCTCTCGTACACTGATTTGAGCCTTGCCCTAGCGGCGAGCTCCTGGTTGAAGTAAGAAATCGACTGTTGGTCCTACGTGAGTACCGCTCCCAATCCGTATCCTCATGTATCTGTCTCTACCACAAATGGTCTTCTGAAATCTGAAAGTGCTAATATTGTTACTATTGTAGGGCCCCCCCCCCCCCCCCACACACACACTTAAAATTCCCTTTCAGTTGCTCTGTCAGTGTCCATGCTATTGTGTCATACCCCTTCACAAATTTTTGGTAGTATCCGGTGAGGCCTAGGAATCCCCTCAACTCCTTCAAGGATCTGGATAAAGGGTAGTCCATCATAGCCTCAATATTGGATGGATCTGCCACTACTTTTGCCCTGGTGATCACATGCCCAAGCTACTGCATCTGTAGCTGCATAAAGAAACATTTCTTCAAAGTGGCGTACAATAAGCGCTCTCTCAACTTCTCCTAGACTGCTCTACTGCAGATCAGAATGTCATCGAAGAATACCAGAACAAATTTCTTGAGGTAAGACTGGAAAACCCTATTCATGACAGATTGAAATGTAACCGGGGTGTTGGTGAGGCCTCGTCTTGAACATTGTCTTGTGCACATCCGTTGGATTTATCTTGATCTGATACCCCTATGTACGATCGATTTTTTTAGAAAATGACTGCACCATAATGCTCATCTAACAACTCATCAATCACAGAAATACGAAGCCTATCCAACTTTGTCTCCTTGCTCAAAGCCCTGTAGTCCACGTAGAACCTCAAACTATCATCTTTTTTCTTCACGAACAGGACTAAACCTGAGAAGGTTCTCACAATGGGTCTGATAATCCCAGCTAGGGGTGTAAACGAGTCGAACACGAGCGAGCTTAGGCTTAGCTCATGTTTGGTTCGTTAAAAACTATCACTGTTTGTGTGCTCGTTTATATTTCAAACAAAAAAAATGTTCATGTTCGGCTCGTTAAGCTAACCAACCGAACACGAGCTATTCACGAACAAAGAGTTATTTTGAAAACTCTAGTCACACAACCGTAGGATGTTAAGAGTTTGAGCGATATTTAAATCTTATTATTTATATTAAAACATCATTTAAATATAATTTAATATATTTCTATTCTATTTTTTAACTAAATAATTTTTTCGAGCCAAAACGAGCCGAACTCGAACGAACAAATCCTTGTTCAAGTCTGGCTTGTTTATATATCGAGCGCAAAAAAATTGTTCGTGTTTGGCTCGTTAACTTAGCAAACGAATTGAGCACTAGCTTCTTAATGAGTCGAATATAAGTTGTTTGCTAACAACGAGTCATTTTGAGACCCCTAATCCCAACATCGAGCATCTCTTGGATCAACTTCTCTATCTCATTCTCCTGAATCAGAGGATACCGATATGGTCTGATGTTGATAAGCGGGACACCCTCTTTTGATGTAATAGCGCGCTCGTGCTCCCTCGGGGTTGGTAACCCACTAAGCTGCTAAAAGATATTCGTAAACTTCTGTAGAAGTTGCTGAACCCCTTCGAAAAACTCTGCCAACTCGGGTTCTCAGACCTCCTCAATGCGATGCAACTCCACTCTCCATGTATGGACTTGACCATGGTTTTGAGCTCACCATGGTTTTGTATAAGCTAGCATCTTCTTTCAGCATCACCTTCCTTCCCTCCTTCTGGAACTCCATCTTCAGGGATTTCCAGTCCACCTTCATCTCCCCAAGCTTCTATAGCCACTTCATCCCCATAATCACATATGTACTGCCCAAGTCTAAGGGAAGAAAATCCTTTACCATCTGTAGGCTATGTAATGTCAGAACTAACACTTGCAAATTTCTCAACCTTTCTCCACCTTCCTTATTTCCATCATGGCGCTGAAACTCTCTGTAGTCACCAGTTCCAACCTTAACTGATCCACGACCTGATTTGAGATAAAGTTATGTGTCCCCACTATCCACCAACGTCACAATCGACTGTTCCCCGATCTGCCCCTTTACTTTCATGGTGTGATTCAGAGTAAGTTCCACAACTGAATTGAGGGACACCTTCGCTACATCCAATGGCATATGCTCCTCCACCACATTTTTCTCGAATTTGTCACCCTCTGCCTTCTCTTCTTGAACTAAAAGGATTCGAAGGGGGCGCTCCTTGCGACGATGTCCTGAAGCATATTTCTCATCACAGCGGTAACATAGTCATTTTGCTTTTTTATCCCGCACTTCTGCATCGGTGAGGCACTTGAAATTTTCTCGGTACCGACTCCGTACTTTTCTCCTTCGGCGTATCTTTCTGAAAAGACACTGTCTAGGTCCTCCGTGTCGTGGCCATCAAAACACTCTTGTATAATCCTCGTGTGTTGCCGACTTTGTTGGCTTTCTTCTCATGTTTCTTGTCTTCCATAATCTGTGTGAGCTCCATCATTTCCCTCATTTCACGTAGCCTCAATGGTTGGATGGTTGCTTGTATGTTGGGCTTCAGGTCTTTCAAGAAGTCCCCTTCCTGTTCTACTGCAGAAATTCCTCTCAACCTTCCTGACAGGAGCTCAAAAACCCAACAACTTGGACACCTTTTGATGTGATTCCATAACCGTTCCCTTCTGAGCCGGAGGATAGAATTGCTCGTGTAGGTGTCTTTCCCGAATGACTTTTAAACGCTCCAACAAGGAATCCTTAAACTCCTCCCTTGAGTCATTATATACCTTCCCTCCATTCATCTGAACCACGCTAGAGCCTTTCTCTTCAAACATAATCCTGCCGCCATGAGCTTCTGTTCCTCAGTTACCCGTCAATGTGCGTCTTCTCCTTTGAAGATCAACATCTTTAATTTTCTGACCCCTTGCATTTCCTCACCAACTTCCTCTTCCTCCTGTACTTTCCCTCTTGTGTCTAGGGTGAAACTCCCTCCTTTGGTCATAGCAATACCCCACTCCCGTTTTTCTCCTTCCTCCTTCGTACTCTTTTGTGCCCCTTGCACCATCTCTCCTTTAATTTTTGCCCAGCCCCCTCCATCGGACGTCTCCATTCCCCCTCCTTTTGGAGTCCTAAGCGGACACTGTTGGCGGTAGACGATGTCTTCCTCATCGTCCTCTCATTTGATCTCCTTTCCTGACCTGACCTAAGATTCCCTGACCAACCCTTGGTTAGGGTTTGCAACTGGAACGGTCGACATGGCCTTTGACTGCATCTCCATGAACTTCCTCATCATCTCTCGCATTGCTCATATGCTCTCGAATCCATCTTCCATTTGACTCACTATGGAAGACAATCTGTCCTGCATGGTGGTGAACCTCTCTTGTATTCCCGATCTGATTTGCCCATCCTCTCCTTTCAACACATCCACATTCTTGCTGCCATCCCTCTAAAATTTTGCTCTGATGTCAATTTGATACGTTCTGGAATCAAAATTAGCGAGCAAACAACGACGAAGTGACAATGGATAGATGGAAACAAACTCAAACGAGAGCCGCTCTTACGGAAGTAAAAGGAAAACAAGCAAGATACATTGATGATCTAGTTTTTAAGAGGTAGATCGTCTTTTCTACAACTCTAGATGTTGCTAGAAATACCACAAGAAGAAAAGAAAGCAATAGCCAACCAAACATGCATGGAAAAAAAATAAATCCTAGGTTATTCCTCTTAATATTGTCCTCCCACAACACTTCAAATTTTCCCCCCAAACTTACCTTCCAAACTCCTCCAATTTCTCTTTCTGGCATGCGTGATTAACGTCCTCGTGGACCCCTCCTGTTTGTTGGCTTCTTCAGCCGCTGGGTCCTCCGGATGCCGAGCCATTTAGCTCTTGGATGAGATAGGCGGGCTGCTCGCCTAATGTCGATCGGTCTCGCCTGGATCGATTGAGTTATGGGCGCAACAGTACTACAACTGCTACTTGTGTTTGAACAGGAGGATCAATTAAATATTTTCCTATTTCAGTTGGATTACATCAGCGATATACTCTAAGCCCATATCTTTTTGCTCTAGTTATCGATACTTTTATGGGACATTTACAGGAGGGTATACCTTGGCGTATCGTTTTGCTGATGATATCCTTCTTGTAGATAAAACGAGTAAGAGTTTAGGAAAAACTTGAATTATAGAGGTCTACTTTGGAGTCTAAAGGCTTTCGTTTGAGTAGAACTAAAATTGATTACATAAAATGTAATTTTAGTAGTTTTTGCTCTAGTGA
>NW_018164502.1:164953-238600 GCF_001263595.1 Phalaenopsis equestris | reverse complement strand
TCCCCCCCCCCCCACACACACACTTAAAATTCCCTTTCAGTTGCTCTGTCAGTGTCCATGCTATTGTGTCATACCCCTTCACAAATTTTTGGTAGTATCCGGTGAGGCCTAGGAATCCCCTCAACTCCTTCAAGGATCTGGATAAAGGGTAGTCCATCATAGCCTCAATATTGGATGGATCTGCCACTACTTTTGCCCTGGTGATCACATGCCCAAGCTACTGCATCTGTAGCTGCATAAAGAAACATTTCTTCAAAGTGGCGTACAATAAGCGCTCTCTCAACTTCTCCTAGACTGCTCTACTGCAGATCAGAATGTCATCGAAGAATACCAGAACAAATTTCTTGAGGTAAGACTGGAAAACCCTATTCATGACGGATTGAAATGTAACCGGGGTGTTGGTGAGGCCTCGTCTTGAACATTGTCTTGTGCACATCCGTTGGATTTATCTTGATCTGATACCCCTATGTACGATCGATTTTTTTAGAAAATGACTGCACCATAATGCTCATCTAACAACTCATCAATCACAGAAATACGAAGCCTATCCAACTTTGTCTCCTTGCTCAAAGCCCTGTAGTCCACGTAGAACCTCAAACTATCATCTTTTTTCTTCACGAACAGGACTAAACCTGAGAAGGTTCTCACAATGGGTCTGATAATCCCAGCTAGGGGTGTAAACGAGTCGAACACGAGCGAGCTTAGGCTTAGCTCATGTTTGGTTCGTTAAAAACTATCACTGTTTGTGTGCTCGTTTATATTTCAAACAAAAAAAATGTTCATGTTCGGCTCGTTAAGCTAACCAACCGAACACGAGCTATTCACGAACAAAGAGTTATTTTGAAAACTCTAGTCACACAACCGTAGGATGTTAAGAGTTTGAGCGATATTTAAATCTTATTATTTATATTAAAACATCATTTAAATATAATTTAATATATTTCTATTCTATTTTTTAACTAAATAATTTTTTCGAGCCAAAACGAGCCGAACTCGAACGAACAAATCCTTGTTCAAGTCTGGCTTGTTTATATATCGAGCGCAAAAAAATTGTTCGTGTTTGGCTCGTTAACTTAGCAAACGAATTGAGCACTAGCTTCTTAATGAGTCGAATATAAGTTGTTTGCTAACAACGAGTCATTTTGAGACCCCTAATCCCAACATCGAGCATCTCTTGGATCAACTTCTCTATCTCATTCTCCTAAATCAGAGGATACCGATATGGTCTGATGTTGATAAGCGGGACACCCTCTTTTGATGTAATAGCGCGCTCGTGCTCCCTCGGGGTTGGTAACCCACTAAGCTGCTAAAAGATATTCGTAAACTTCTGTAGAAGTTGCTGAACCCCTTCGAAAAACTCTGCCAACTCGGGTTCTCAGACCTCCTCAATGCGATGCAACTCCACTCTCCATGTATGGACTTGACCATGGTTTTGAGCTCACCATGGTTTTGTATAAGCTAGCATCTTCTTTCAGCATCACCTTCCTTCCCTCCTTCTGGAACTCCATCTTCAGGGATTTCCAGTCCACCTTCATCTCCCCAAGCTTCTATAGCCACTTCATCCCCATAATCACATATGTACTGCCCAAGTCTAAGGGAAGAAAATCCTTTACCACCTGTAGGCTATGTAATGTCAGAACTAACACTTGCAAATTTCTCAACCTTTCTCCACCTTCCTTATTTCCATCATGGCGCTGAAACTCTCTGTAGTCACCAGTTCCAACCTTAACTGATCCACGACCTGATTTGAGATAAAGTTATGTGTCCCCACTATCCACCAACGTCACAATCGACTGTTCCCCGATCTGCCCCTTTACTTTCATGGTGTGATTCAGAGTAAGTTCCACAACTGAATTGAGGGACACCTTCGCTACATCCAATGGCATATGCTCCTTCTCCACCACATTTTTCTCGAATTTGTCACCCTCTGCCTTCTCTTCTTGAACTAAAAGGGATTCGAAGGGGGCGCTCCTTGCGACGATGTCCTGAAGCATATTTCTCATCACAGCGGTAACATAGTCATTTTGCTTTTTTATCCCGCACTTCTGCATCGGTGAGGCACTTGAAATTTTCTCGGTACCGACTCCGTACTTTTCTCCTTCGGCGTATCTTTCTGAAATGACACTGTCTAGGTCCTCCGTGTCGTGGCCATCAAAACACTCTTGTATAATCCTCGTGTGTTGCCGACTTTGTTGGCTTTCTTCTCATGTTTCTTGTCTTCCATAATCTGTGTGAGCTCCATCATTTCCCTCATTTCACGTAGCCTCAATGGTTGGATGGTTGCTTGTATGTTGGGCTTCAGGTCTTTCAAGAAGTCCCCTTCCTGTTCTACTGCAGAAATTCCTCTCAACCTTCCTGACAGGAGCTCAAAAACCCAACAACTTGGACACCTTTTGATGTGATTCCATAACCGTTCCCTTCTGAGCCGGAGGATAGAATTGCTCGTGTAGGTGTCTTTCCCGAATGACTTGTAAACGCTCCCACAAGGAATCCTTAAACTCCTCCCTTGAGTCATTATATACCTTCCCTCCATTCATCTGAACCACGCTAGAGCCTTTCTCTTCAAACATAATCCTGCCGCCATGAGCTTCTGTTCCTCAGTTACCCGTCAATGTGCGTCTTCTCCTTTGAAGATCAACATCTTTAATTTTCTGACCCCTTGCATTTCCTCACCAACTTCCTCTTCCTCCTGTACTTTTCCTCTTGTGTCTAGGGTGAAACTCCCTCCTTTGGTCATAGCAATACCCCACTCCCGTTTTTCTCCTTCCTCCTTCGTACTCTTTTGTGCCCCTTGCACCATCTCTCCTTTAATTTTTGCCCAGCCCCCTCCATCGGACGTCTCCATTCCCCCTCCTTTTGGAGTCCTAAGCGGACACTGTTGGCGGTAGACGATGTCTTCCTCATCGTCCTCTCATTTGATCTCCTTTCCTGACCTGACCTAAGATTCCCTGACCAACCCTTGGTTAGGGTTTGCAACTGGAACGGTCGACATGGCCTTTGACTGCATCTCCATGAACTTCCTCATCATCTCTCGCATTGCTCATATGCTCTCGAATCCATCTTCCATTTGACTCACTATGGAAGACAATCTGTTTTGCATGGTGGTGAACCTCTCTTGCATTCCCGATCTGATTTGCCCATCCTCTCCTTTCAACACATCCACATTCTTGCTGCCATCCCTCTAAAATTTTGCTCTGATGTCAATTTGATACGTTCTGGAATCAAAATTAGCGAGCAAACAACGACGAAGTGACAATGGATAGATGGAAACAAACTCAAACGAGAGCCGCTCTTACGGAAGTAAAAAGAAAACAAGCAAGATACATTGATGATCTAGTTTTTAAGAGGTAGATCGTCTTTTCTACAACTCTAGATGTTGCTAGAAATACCACAAGAAGAAAAGAAAGCAATAGCCAACCAAACATGCATGGAAAAAAAATAAATCCTAGGTTATTCCTCTTAATATTGTCCTCCCACAACACTTCAAATTTTCCCCCCAAACTTACCTTCCAAACTCCTCCAATTTCTCTTTCTGGCATGCGTGATTAACGTCCTCGTGGACCCCTCCTGTTTGTTGGCTTCTTCAGCCGCTGGGTCCTCCGGATGCCGAGCCATTTAGCTCTTGGATGAGATAGGCGGGCTGCTCGCCTAATGAATTTGAGACTGTCGTAGTCCCTTCCCGTCAATTTTTTGAAACTCTTCTCAATATTTTGTCAGTCTTTCTTGTTAAAATACGTTGTTGGCTTATTTCCGAGCTCAATTTTTTTAATACACAAATTGCAGAAAATGTTAGTTACTTTCTTAACCCACATTGTCAAAGGACCCCTTCATTCTTTTTAGCCATGTCAGAACTAAATAAAGATATTATAGTTAAACAGATTAACTTAACATATAACAAGAACATCCTGTTATATCATTATACAAATAGGACGAAATAATTCAAATTAGATACCAAAAATCAGAGAAAAATGAAAAAGAAAACACCTGTAAACATTGGAAGTTGGGGCTCAATCATTAAAAACCGAGGAAAAGCACCAGAAAGCATTAGGACCCCCATGATTATCACAAGTATGAAGACATTTATCTATTTTGTGCAATCTTCATAACCACCAAGGGCTTTGCAGGTGGGCGATAACCCTCAAGATCTCCCTGTTGTCAATTCAAGTTGGTTGGTTGAAGTGAAGGAATGCATCTGACCTATTGTGTGATAGAAAAGTGCCGCTTATACTGAAAGGGAAATTTTAGAAGATGGTTGTGAAACTTGCAATGCTTTGTGACGCAAAATGCTGGCCTTCAAAAGAGAAGCATAAAACAAAGTTAAGTGTTGTTGAGATGAGAATGCTTTGGTGGATGAATGGCTTGACACGTAAAGACAAAACACAATATGAATATATCCATGATAGGGTTGGTGTAGCTCCAAAGGCGGACAAGATTAGAGAGAGCCATCTTAGATGGTTTGATCACATTAAACGTCGATCATATGATGATCCGTTTAGGAGAGTAGATACTTTAGATTCGACTTATGCTAAGAAAGCAGAGGTAGAGCTTAAAAAACTTGGGCATACTGTGTAAAAAATCATCTTAATTTATTAGAATCATATGAAGATATGACGCTCAATTTGATGCAAAGCTAAGTGTTGTTGAAATGAGAATGTTTTGTCGTTGTTGTAAAACAAAATACTGAAATATAAATATGCAAGTACAAGCAAATATATGAGCAGGTAAATAATGTTGCACAATAAATTTTTATGTGGTTAAACCTCAATTGGCCTATGTCTATGCTTAATCTCTTTACGGATTAGGATTTCACTACCTGGCTTTCGATAGCAAACTCAAATCTCTTTGCCAGTAGCGTCAATGGTTTAACTATCATGACTTAATATCCCTTAATGAAAGAGTGCAACCTGTATAAAATTGCAATAAAACTAAATTTTACTAAGTTTTTTTAAGATTTCGAGTTCATATTTTGACTTGAAACTCTATGCAATATGACAGGAAATGAAAACTAAATTTAGAAATGATCTTATAGAACTTTTGATTGTTGTACACCTAAATAAATAGTTTACAAATATTTTAGGGTCTGTTTGGGGCAGTTGTAGATTAGTTATAATCTGTTTATTTGCAGATTATTCTAACAATTTGATAATTTGCAGATTATATTGATAAGTTGGCTGGTTGTTTGGGGAGCTCATTCTGAACAATTTATTTGCAGCTTTTTCTGGATAAATGACTATTTCACCCCTCTTAAGTAATGTTGTTTGCAACAGAACGGTCTGGACAAAATAATTGATAAAATAGAAGTCTCAAACCATTACAGATCAGTTTTAAAAAATAAGATGCAATTCTCACTTACGCATGAGTATTAAAACTAATAAAATAAAGAAAAAAAATAATTACAAATGTAATTAAATTTATTAAAATGTTTATTTTAAAACCCAGACGACGTATGTCCTCAGCTGTATTGTTCTCCTAGGAAGCTATCGTACCCCGATCACTGTTGGCACTTGACAGTGGAATATGCCGGAATGTCGGCCCAACGGAAGAAACCACACCTTGCTGAAACGCCCCTGCGACAACTTTAGAACTCTTCCATAACTGTGAAGCTGACGTGACATGAGTAAAGAGAGCCCATAGTCCGCAGTAACACAACACAACTCGGGAGGTTCCTGAAATCCTAGAGCTCATGTTGTTACAGAGAAATCATTTGTCCGATCAGAAAATTAAATCAAGTTTTAGATATCTACAAGAGAATTGAATTAAACGAAAACTATCGAACAAAAAAACATAAATAAAAAAATGTGAGTGTGCGGTCTCAGATAATTAACTACAACAATAAACGAGTCTGTTGCTGCAAGAAGACAGTGGACCTTGAAAAAAATGAGTTATTAGTTGCATTTCACCTACTGGGAATGATCGTCCTGGGATACATGCGCCTATCACAAAAAAAAACCATCCAGTAGATTCTTATATACTAATGCACTGAAAAGAAGAGAGGACCTAGGTTGTTTTTTTTAAGATTTCACATGCAATACCAACTTGTTACAATCGTTATGTGTCAAATGTGCATATCACAAAAAAACCATCTATGTAAATTCTCATAATTCGATGCACAAAAAAGAAGAGAGGGTATCGATTGCCTTCATTAGAATTTCACTTGCAACACTAGAAAACAACAACGAACTAGCCATCCAAAAAAACTTATAAGGTCATATTTTTCATCATTCACATTGACCTCACAAACCCACAAAAAAAATACAAAGAAAAATAAATCTCAAACATGTTAGTATTATAAATTCAAAAAGTATCATTGAAACAAACTAAATACATAATAAAATCATAAATTCCAAATTTACAATACAAAGAAATACATACGAAAAAAAGACAGTCTGATAAATAAAGAAGATTGGGTCAATCAACAACCACAGATTAGACTCTCTCAAAGCAGTCATATCGGCTACAACTTTGCCATATTGAGTGTCAAATTCATTCAACTCCATCTCACTTCAAGTATAGCCGACCCACCCAACCAGAAATTCTGAAGGTTCTGGAGAGACATGCATTTGTTCCTCGTCAGTCATACCAAAGTCTGTATCTGATCGATAGAGATGTCGTCAGATGAAGTTATGAAGTGTCATAACGACTATGGACCTGTTTGGAAAATGCATACGATGACATATCATATAGGATGACCTTTTTTTTTTATCCAAACCCCAAATGTTCTTTCAATCACCTCGCGTAAGGAAGAGTAACGTTTGTTGAATATTTTTTTCTACTACGGGCGGTGTCATTTGCTCTCTTGAAATTAGGAATGTAGTATTTGGTGTATGGATAGGGCTTCAAGTACCTCATCTGCATCGGATATCCAACATCCATCAAATAATATTTCCCTATTATGAAAGACACTATTAGTGACAAATAATACATATAACTAATATGTTTAAATAAATAAACAAATCTGAAGAGGGGTGAGGGAAACACTGCGTACTATTCCTAATTTCATAGGTAAAAAGACGACTGTCATGTGCACTCCCTTCCCATTCAGCCATCACAAATGTGAAACTCATGTTGAAGTTACATACTGTCATGACATTTTGGGTACTTGATCCACTCCGACCAATGTACGCCACCTTTTCGTGACCGGGTAGTCGGACATCAACGTGCGTACCTTCAATTGCCCCAATGCAGTTCTGCTTAGCATAAATAGAAACTAATTACATTCTGAAGTGAGCGTAACACAATAATAAAACTTATGTCGAAATATGACATGTAATGGAGATCATTAACAATTTGTTCTGAAGTTTTAGGGAACGATAGTTCCTCTGACTTAATTATGTGCGACGCTGAACTAAGTGCTTGCAAATATTTGGAGAAATATTAGCTAATTATTTTTCAAGAATGCTGAAATCGCTCCAAAGCTCTTCTAACTGATCTGTTCTGAGATAGAATATATGTTGTTATTGCCAACACCTTCATAGTTGTCGTTCTGGAAGAAACTTGGAGGCTCCTCTAACTGATTCGTTCTGAGATATAATATATATTGTTATTGCCAACACCTTCATAGTTGTCGTTCTAAAAGAACCTTGGAGGCTGCGATTAAGACATAACTCATGAACGAGATCTATAAAAATGGGTGCATTCTTGCGAAAAATATTGTTGAACCTTATCGAATGTCCAGCAAGCTTCTCACCCGCCCATTTATCCCCAACAAAGGAGGTTGTTATGCGTGGTGTTTGAGCAGTGGTAGAGCGGTAGTATTTCAACAATAATATTGCAATCGTCACAACCCATACCATTCTTCTATGACGGTCTTGCTGCCGATCCATCTTAAAGAAATAAGTTTTTAGGATAAAATAAAGTGTGGAAAAGTAACATCAAAAAAATGAAATGACAAAAATATCATGGACTTTAAAGGACACAAATGAGTTACAGATAATTGTTTTAAAAAATAAAATAAAACGTTGAAAATTAATACAAACAAAAACTACCAACATCAACATATAAAACACTCATTCATCAACTTAAGAACGTAAATATTCAACGTGCAACTTGGGACGCAGTGTCATAAATATTTGACTTCGGGTCGGATACTCAAGCACTTTAGCACATTTTACTTAAAGTTGACTATCAACCACAACTTTTGGAAGAGCATCTAAAGCTATAACAACTTCTATGATAGTGTTGTCAGGTAGAGCAGCAGGTGGCGGAGCTGCAAAATCATCAATCAGTTTATCTATCGAGTTTTTCACGAAAATGTCCTTATCTTTCCTCCTTTTCCCAAGCCTGAGCCTCTTCGACTAGCAACTGAACTGTATTTCTTGAAGGTTAGTGCTATGCTTTTCATCGTTAGCCGCAACCTGCTTGGGTGACAAGTCATCTGGTATGCCTGCAAACCCCAACTCACTTGGGTTGAATGCATGTTTTCTCATCGCGACAACCCTCTTAAACATTACGTCTAATTTATTTTTCAACTCTGGGTTAATTCCGCACTGCTTATAGTTTTTGGCTGTTGGTATTGCCTATAACGGGGGGGGGGGGGGGGGGGTTAGAGGGCATATTAGTTTATTAAAAAAAAAAGATAATAAACCAAAGTAGAGTATCATTTCTTTGGAACATCAACTGTTCGCTTAATGAGATTTCAATCCAACCCGGTGAATCCATATTTCATCTCCTTCCATATCTTCTGGTCCTTCAATTGATCCTATTTGTTTTTGAATTTGAGACTGTCGTAGTCCCTTCCCGTCAATTTTTTGAAACTCTTCTCAATATTTTGTCAGTCTTTCTTGTTAAAATACGTTGTTGGCTTATTTCCGAGCTCAATTTTTTTAATACACAAATTGCAGAAAATGTTAGTTACTTTCTTAACCCACATTGTCAAAGGACCCCTTCATTCTTTTTAGCCATGTCAGAACTAAATAAAGATATTATAGTTAAACAGATTAACTTAACATATAACAAGAACATCCTGTTATATCATTATACAAATAGGACGAAATAATTCAAATTAGATACCAAAAATCAGAGAAAAATGAAAAAGAAAACACCTGTAAACATTGGAAGTTGGGGCTCAATCATTAAAAACCGAGGAAAAGCACCAGAAAGCATTAGGACCCCCATGATTATCACAAGTATGAAGACATTTATCTATCTTGTGCAATCTTCATAACCACCAAGGGCTTTGCAGCTGGGCGATAACCCTCAAGATCTCCCTGTTGTTTGTTGTTATGAAGTCACAAGGAATTCACATTCACCTTGTGCCTCATATCAGTTATCATCACTAAATATATCATATTATACATCTAACAACTAAACTTCAAATTCTACATTTGTACCACACAATTATTTTGCATTACATATCCTACACATAAACTTTAATTTCTCCTTATACATACAAACAACACATGAAACACCTAAAACAGTATGCATACATACCAACCAATTTTTATGCATTTACACAAAAAGCGCTACCTGCAATAGTATGCACAAGCTTTGTAGACCTTCTTATACATTTGCACTTGAAACAACTCATAATGAAAGGGATTTATATGTAAGCTCAATAAATACCTACAATACTATATTAGGTAAGAAGCGATATGTATACATACCAATCAGTTCTTATGCATTTACGCATGAAACACCTAAAATGGTATGCATACATACCAACCAATTCATATGCATTTACACATAAAAGGCCACCTGAAATAGTATGCACAAATTTTGAATACATACAAACCAATTCGTATTCATATACACATGAAACAACTCATAATAAACAACTATGGAACTACCTATGATAAACATTTATATGTAAGCTTTCAAAAAAACCTACAACACTACTATTGCTACTAGTGATATGCATACATACAAACCAATTCTTATGCATTTACACATGAAACACCTAAAGTAGTATGCATGCATACCAGCCTATGCTTTTGCATTTACACATGAAATGCCCCTGCAATAGTATGCACAAGCTTTGCATACATAACAACCAATTTGTATGCATTTACACATGAAACAAATCATAATAAACAATTATGGAGCTAGCAGTGATAGGGATTTATATGTAAGCTTCCATAAATACCTACAACACTACAATAGGTAAGAAGTGACATACATACATACCAATCAATTCTTATGCATTTACACTTGAAACACCTAAAATGGTATGCATACATACCAACCAATTCATATGCATTTACACATAAAAGGCCACCTGCAATAGTATGCACAGATTTTGAAAACATACCAACCAATTCATATTCATATACACATGAAAAAACTCATAATAAACAACTATGGAGCTACCTATGATAGACATTTATATGTAAGCTTCCAAAAAACCCTACAGGACTACAATTGCTACCAGTGAAATGCATACATACAAACCAATTCTTATGCATTTACACACGACCACCTAAAATAATATGCATGCATACCAACCTATTCTTTTGCAATTACACATAAAAAGCTGCCTGCAATAGTATGCACAAGCTTTGCATACACTGCAATTGAATAGTTTTCCTAACGCCAACGCACCAAATAAGCGCCCCCAAACGGGCACTTAGACTTGTTGCCCCTCTAGTTTTTGAAAATTAGAAAATAACCTTTGAAGAGAAGAGCTAGGTTTCTCAACAGAGGAGTTTTGCAGGAAGGTTTTTGATTTTCTAGAATTTTAAATGAGATGTTTTAAAATTTTGATCCATGTATAAACTCAAAACATTTGTAAAGTGGTTAGAAAAATATCCTAATAAATGGAACAGTTATTAGGTTTCTGAAATGGTTTAATCAACTAGCATTTGCACATGTTTTATTGGTTAATTGGCTATTTAAGTTGTGTTAGGATCTCGACACATGCAAATCTAAGCGGCTCCAATGCCCGCTATCTCATATGCATTAGAATAGTTTCTTGATAGTATTTTTTTAATTGTTTTGAACTTTTTAATTTTATTCATAACTTAATAAAAATTAATATGATTTTTATATATGATCTTGTATGTAAAAACCCGTAATCGGTCTAATGGAAATAAATTATACCTTAGCTTTGCAATTTCAAAATGATTATGTATTTTATTCATTTTAATCTTAACTAGCCTCTGACTAGGAAAAAAATTAATGATCAAATTTAGTTGCAAAATTAACTAAAACTTAGTTAACTAATTTATATAATATATAAAATTTTAAATTAGCTTTTCTTGAATACTTGAAGTAATTCTTGAAGAGTTTAATGAATTTAATATAGATTTTTAGGTTAAATCAAGAGTGAATTGAGCTACTCATGTAGCAATTACATGCTTAGATTTACAAATACTCTCACAGCTCTTATTACTTTTGATTTAGCTTCTTTCCAGTTTCTTTGGTGATTGGATTATTCATCTTTCATCTTAATTCTTTAACGAAAGTCCTTGCAATCTTTGAATCCTTAAGACTACTTACTGTGAACATTATTATCTGCAATCAATTAATTCTTATCATCCAGACATGCTCACATACACCATGGCTCATGGGGTTAATAATCTCTTCTTTTTTGATGAAGACAAACTTAGGTTAATTATAAGTAAGCATAGAGGCGCAGAATAATTTTTCACTCTTTAAGTATTTATTTTTTAATATAGCTATGAAATGATAATATTAAAATGATTTTATATATGGCCCCTAGATTATAATTAAACCTGCCATTGAATATACATGTTAATATAATTTTTGTAATCAAACATAACACATTTTGGTAACATATTGAATAGAGAAAGTAAGTATAGTCAATTTAAAATCATAAAACTAATCAAATTAAATGAGACATCTAGATGATGATGGATGCAATGTCAACACCCTCAAAATAAAATAAATGAAGAAAGCAAGAGAGCAACAAAATAAAAAGCCATTGCAAATCATGAGATATTCTTAGTTAAATCTTTGCTTCTGATTATCAACCCATTTTTTTCAAAAATATATCAGTGGATAACCTGAAAATGGTATCTTGTAAAAGTCAAGCTATCCGTTGACTTTTTTGCTGAGGAATTTATGATTGTTTATTGACAATTTGCACCCAAATCAGATTATGTCATATTGATCATCAGTCTCCATTCAGGTCATTTATGCAGGTTTCTTACTTGCTAGTGGAGGTGTAGACCCAACAATTTGGCTCCTTTTCCTCTTTGTGGTGAGATTTATTCTCATTCTCCTGGAGTTTGCCGTTCTGCTTTTTGCACTAGTTGCTGATTATCTTTTTTTTTTAATTTTTTTTTAATTATTTGATTTGATTTTATTTATTTTTCTTATTTAAATGGAAGATTATCATTTATTAAAACTTATTGGATTCTTTTTAGGGGCATTTACATACATAAAACACAATTCTTATGTATTTACATATCTCAACCTAAACTTTCATATTTACACACACAACACTCAAATCTTTAATACCACATCAAAAATAGCATTATCACCACTCTTTAAAAGTGAAATACATCTTTTCATGCATAGGTTTAAAGCACAAAAGAGGTGTGTATGTAAATATGAAAGTTTAGGTGTGAGATATGTAAATAGATAAGAATTGGCGCTACGTATGTAAATTTCCCTTCAGTTTTATATGATATTTGATAATGACTTTATTGCATTATTTATGGCCCAGGTATTAAATCTCGTTTTTGCAGCAACTGAAACACATAGATGTAAATTTCCCTTCAGTTTTATATGATATTTGATGATGACTTTATTGCATTATTTATGGCCCAGGTATCAAATCTCGTTTTTGCAGCAACTGAAACACATAGGTGGTACCATCAGAAGTTTGAGAGTTATCCTCCTTCGCGGCGAGCTATATTACCATGGATTTATTAAACATACAAGTTTTTTATTTATAAAATATAGAGGTCTGTTTTCCAATTAAAGAATAAATACTCCCTTTAATCTCTTTATAATAACCCCTTGAGTTGAATTTACTTGAAACAATAACTTTCATTATGACAATTTCAGATAATTCAGATTTATGAATGCTGCAAATATGCAGAGCAATGAAGTGAAGTTTTTCTAAATTTATCTTTACTGTTTTCAAGTAAGAATTTAATTTGAATTATTTTATGCTTTGATTTTCTTATATATTTTCAGCACTCAGAAAACTGTAACTAATCAAGCCTTGTTCAGTATTTTCAGCACCAGAAAACTTGTGTTCTGCTTGAAGTCTTGCTTGCATTTGGCCTCCTGAAATTTGATACAGAAATCTTTCAATCTAAAGTTTTCTATTTGATCTTTTACACAATTCCTATGTATTTACATATCTAACTAAATTTTACTTTGTTACATTTATGCCAATTACCACCCAACTCTTTTGTATGACAACCTCGCCCGCCTTTAAAAATTGAATAAGATGACATACATGTAAAAATTGAACTTTAGGTGTTAAGATATGCAAATACATAAAAATTTAGTAGTATGCATGCAAATCTTCCTTTCTTTTTTCTTTTGGTATCATGTTTACATGGATAATCTTTTTTATTTTATTTTATTTTATTTTATTTAGTGTGGTTTGTTCTGCTAATGTGTGGATTTTTGGCGTATGTTGTGAAGAAAATAAAAATGAAAAAATTTAAATATACAGCACACAATTCTCGTGTTTACATATATCACACCCAAATTTATTTATATATATATATATATAGCATTTTGCTGATCTAAATCTATACATGAAAATGTGTGTTTCACTGTTTTAATAGTGTTTTTTTTTTAATGTGTTATTAGAGATCTGATTGCTATGTGTAAATACGAAATTTTGGGTGTGAGATATGTAATTACTAAGAATTGACTGATCTGTATGTTAATCTTCCTTAATATTATAATTAACTTGCTGGTTTTATTTTTCTAAATACAACATAGTTCTTATGTGTTTGTATATCGAAGACACGAACTTTAATATTTATATGTATAACACTCAATATTTTATTTTCTCATGAGAAATATCTTTATTGCTTACTTTTGATTAGTTAGATAAGTGTTTGCATGCATGAATTCATCACACCAAAATGTTATAATTACAAGAATTATGGTATGTGTTTGTAAATAAGAAAATATAATTTGATAATTCTGTAGATGATTGCCTATAAGAATATAAAATATTATTTTTTTTCTTAATTAATGAATATAATGTTAACATATACTAAAATATTATATGAACATACATAAAAATGTAAAGAGATATTTGACTCTATCTTGTTTTAGATAAAATTATCCTCAATGAAGGATAATCTTTTGTATCTATAGAATTATTTTTTGAGGCATCAACAGGTTAAATTGATTTGAACTTTGGTTCGGGTTCGAGCCTTTTTATCGCCTACTTATGCAAGCCCTCTATCATAGATTTAGACGTGTCCTTCCACGGTCTGCGACTATAACATATTCAAATCATGACTAAAAATAGACTTTTAAGAGATTGGGTTGTGATGTTTGGGCTCTAGGGAAAAATACAAGTAGAAATTATAAAATAATCCTCTAGTTTTGTCTAAAATAAAGTATCAATCATCTATGTATATTAATATATATATATAAACTTAAAATAGAAACAGTTATCAATAACTTGCATTGTGAGGCAGATATACAAACAAAAATAAAGCCTTCTATTAAATATATTTTAAATAAAATAATACAAGTAAATTTCCTGAAATATATTGATTCCAAACTTTAATTAAATAAGTTCCATCTATTTGAGAAAGAAAAATTGCATTAAAGAAAAAACAACGGAGAAGCGAAAGGGCAAAAAGTTTGGAGAAACTCAGCTCCCTATCAATTTCGTCGTCACGCAGTAGCAGGAGTGCTTTACCGCCTCCTCGAGCGACTAGATCGCCGGAACCCTTTGCTGCCGTCATCCCTTTGGTTTCGATTTTCTGTCATCTGCCAGCGTTTATAACGCTCAGGTAAGCATCTGGCCACCGTCGCCTCCGCCTTTTGTTTCGAATCATAGCCAGAACAGCGCGCTCTCCCTTTCTTAATCTTGGAGTTCTCAGTGTTTTAGCTTTCTGGGTTCCCAATTAATCTAGATAGTAGATATATGAACGATGAATGGTCTGATTTTGAGGATGGAGCCTTCTAGCCGCATGAATGTTTGCGCCCGTCGTCCGAGGGGATTGGCGAGATAGGGTTAGGTTATCAAGCTTCGGACGCGAGAATACCTAGGGCGAGGCGCTCTAAGATGGGAGATGAAGTCGAGGGAGAAAGTAAGAGGAAATCGTTATCAGCGGTGGAAAGTCTTGCGGTGCCGGATGAGGAGGACGAACGGCCGATTGGCTCTCTGTTCAATTTGAGAAAGTCGAGGGGTGTGAAGAAGGGTAGGCCTCTGCTTGCACAATCTAGGGTTGAAAACCCTAGCGTTAAGATGTTAGATTCAGGCGGATTGGATGCTACATTGGCTAGTTTTAGGAAGAATATAAGGGGATTGAAGAAAGTTAAGGATGAGGCTGGTGCGGAATTGTGTGGAGATGTAGTGAGAGGTTCCCCTCCCGAGCTAATGGGGGGAATTGCTTCACCTGCTAAGGTGGTTCTTACTGGAAAACCTCAAACTTGGAGGTCTAAGCGGGCTATTTCCAAGGGGGATGGTTATGTTGGGGATTTAGATCTTCTTGGGATCCCTGATGGTTCTTCGGATTCAAGTTTCGAAGATTCATTGTCTGCATACATTCAGAGGGCCCAATCTAGCGCTGGTAGTGGAGTGAAGTCTGCTAAAGCGCCGAGCAAGCAGATAGCAAGAAATTTGGGTTCTGTGGTTCTGTCAAAAGATAGCTCTGATGGGGAGAAGAAACATCCGAGGGGAGCTAGGTTGGGAAGAAAATGTACTGCTGCTAATCCTGCAGAGGTGACGGTGGTTGCTGGATTCGGTGGGATTTCAGATCAGGTTTCCAAAGAAGAAAGTATATTGGCAGGATTTGACAGGGAAACAAACCCTTTACTGAAACTGAGGAAGAGAGGTAGAAGCCGAAAATCTGACAGAGCTGCCAAAAACTGTGCCTCTGGAGATCTCATTAACAGAGATGAAAACATGATTACAGGATTTGCTGGGGAAGCAAACCCTTTACTTGCACTGAAGAGGAAAGCGAGGATTGGAAAATCTGATAGAGCACTCAAGGACTCAACCTATGAAAGGATGATAACTTCCCCTTTGATTTCTACTGTTGAAGTTAAGGTAGACCTTGATAAGATTGAGAAAAGTGGTGTTGATAAAGTATCACAAGAAATTTTGGAAAATTCAGCAGTCGCTTGTTTTGACCTTGATATAAATAAACTTAACACAGGAGGTGAAGAAGGTAGAGTAAGCAACCTTTCAGGCCATGAGAATGGATGTCATCCTAATTCTAGTGGATTTGTAGATGAACTGAGATGTTGCCAGGTGAAAGAGGAGCAGCAGTCCTTGCATGATGGCTTGCAGCATTGTTCTAATGGTAGCACGAGCCGCAAGAATGAAATTGTTGAGCTTTATCCAAGTGGTTTATGTCCACCTAGAACCTGTAGGATTGCTGAATCCAACCAAGCTTCTCATACAGTTGATGAAGTTAATCAAAATTTGATGATGTGGACATCAGAACCCAGTGGTTTCCAAAAGGAAGCTGCTGATACCAGCCTTTCTTTTGTTCAAGGTTCATGTTCTCTGCAGCTGACAATCATTCCGGAAGATTTTTCTGGGTCTACTGATTGTAAATCTCAAGCACTTCCTCCCTCGATTTTGCAGGAGAATGATGCCACCTCTTTTGGAGACTGTATGTTAAATGACACATGTATAGAAGCTCCGAGTCTGAAGGCCGGTACCATGCTTCAATGTACTAGTGTGCCATTTGACGAAACAACTGGCAAGCCAAGTGCTTATTCTGAGAAGCTATTAGAACTGTCTGGAGAGACCATTGTGGCACCTATTATCCAAAAAACTTTGATTGAGTCTGTTGATGAAGGATTTACAAATCAACCTATTGTTGTTGCACCCAAAGAACAATTTTTGGTTACATCTGAAGTTCTTTCTATTGCTAATGTTGTTGATGCATCATTGCAGAATGCTGTTTTAACTAATGGAATTCAACATCTTGAAGAATCTAAACAACCTGATTCTGGTCATTTGGAACATGAACCTACAGTTCCGCGGGCATTACGGAATGTGAAAAAACGTAAGCATGGTGACATGGCTTATGAAGGGGATGATGGTTGGGAAGTTCTTATGCATGAGCAAGGACTTTTTACAAATATTTCTATTGATGATTATCATTCTACCACCAATTTAGAGAAACCTAGTTCTTCTGAAATCTTATGTGATGTAAGTGATGGAGGTGCATCAGCTGTTGCTGCTGGTTTGAAAGCTAATACCCTTAGCCCAATTGAGAAAATCAAATTTAAAGATGTTATTAAGCGCAAAGGTGGTCTTCAGGAATACCTAGAATGCAGGTGAGTAGTTTTTTTTTTTTTTGCACACCCTGAAAATAGATGCTTAGATATTGATGTTCTGATTTAGAGCATTTTATATGATACATATTTTTATTATTATTATTTGTAATTTTAACATGGTTAGCTTTATTATTTTTGGATGGAATGTAGGTTCATAGCATTTCTTACCGACCAATTTAGCAATTTTTTCTCCTTCGACAATCTAAGCCTTGCTGCAATGTTTGTTGTTGATTCATGATTGCTGAGTTTCGTAGAAGTTTAAAATTGTTTTTCATTTTTAATGTTTGAAGTGCATTCTTCTTCTTTTGTAGTGCAGCTATTGTCTCCTGGATTTCTAGAAAAACAATTTTTTTTTTTTTTTTTTCAAAAGTAACAAAAGTTACTCAAAATTTGACCTGTAGTGGAAGCTATATTACATTCTTGGTGGACTATTTATCTCTGGTCAAAATATAACAGTACCATTATTGTTGGAAACTGCAGCCTGAAAAGTTTTTGAAAGGCATATAAATTATACACAAAATTGCACCTCTATTTGAAGCCATATTGCTCTCTTGGTGAACTATTTATTTCTGGTCTAGAACGAACTATTAAAAAAATATTTTCTAATTGGATACTTTGTGTCATCCAATCTTGTATTTTGAGGCCTTTCCTATTTAATGCTAGGCTGAAATTGTTGTTGACTCTGAGGTGATTAAATGATCAATGGTTTGAGTAAGCATATCTGAAGTAATCTTCAGCTGCAATAGAAGCTTCTAGAAGTAGAGTTTTGGTTCATCAAAATCCATTTTTAGAAAATTCTGTACATCATTAGCTTAACCTTCCTTCTTCTAAAACATATTCTGTTTAGCGGTCTTACATGCCTTTCTAGTAATTCTCTTTTATCTTAATCCAATTTTTGTTACTTCATTCTCACTAAATGCTAAGTTACAAAATTTTTATTTTCTTGTATAAGCACAAATCTATCTTGGGTCTGCCATTTTCTTAGCTTATAAACTGATTGAATCTTATTTATTTTGTGGTGCTCAGATCCTAAAATTAGTTTTTGGGAATTGTTTTTTGAAAATGAAGATTGGAGTTCCAAGCTACTGGATATTTTCTTCTGGAATCTGTCTATATAATTTTTAGACTTCTTGTTTGATATTAGGTGGATCTTAATGTTTTTTACTCATTTTCATTTCATTTGGAGGACCTTGTTCATTGCTTTGATTAAGCTTGGCTCTTGTAATTGCTGGTCTTATGTTGATTATGAGATTATACAATAAGATTCCCTTATTTTGAAGCAACCCACAATCAATGGCAATTTTGTCATCAATGTTCAATTTTTAAATGGTATTGGTGAAGTCCAAAACTTAAAAACTAATTTTTCTTGATATTATTATAATTTTTGGTTTGCATGCTTTATATTGCTATCATAAGACAAAAATTAGCGGCCTATGTATAGAAGTGTTGCGGTTTAGATGTTGAGTTCCTGCTTGTAGTTATTAAGCACGAGCCTTCATGAAATATACAAGTTACAAAGCTTGAACTTTATTTTGTTTGTTTCCTTGTTAGTTCCGTTTATTGCTTTTGTCATATTTTGTGTGCAAGAGTTTTACTTTGCATATTTGTGTTCTCATATCTATAATTTACCGACAATAGAATGCTATATTGTTTCCTTGGAACTTGCCCATTTCTATTCAATTCTTTTTTTGTTCTTAAATAAGTTGGACCATATGGCATTATTACTATTGAAACTTGATTTTTTTTTGTTTTGATTTAGTTTTTGGTGCTTCAATGCTAAACTACTTTCATATATTATTTTTTAATTGGACTTGACGTGTTATTCTTTTGTTTTGTTTCCTTTACAATAGGAAAAAGATGTAGTTTAAAAAGCAATATTAGACCTCTTTCTTACTTTTAAAATGTTTTAAAGTGCAAAATTTTAGGGTGAATGACTGGAGGTACATATTATGCTAGTTGATGTCTAACCAATTAAATTGGAGGACTTTGAACCTTTGTTAATCTTATTGTCTTGGGGTTTTAAACTAGCCCAAATTTTAGAAAGCCATCTCAGTGTATCTTCTCATATGGAAGTTTTTGTCCTAGCTTTCAAAATGGTGAAGCTGGGTATGCTTCCCAACTCGAGTAATTGCTTGTTTGATGCAATGCAAACATAAATTTTGAGTTTTGCAATGCGACGACAATTGAAGTTACGATCAAATCATTTTAGCAATTTGTGTCATTATTTGATTAATTTGGGGAAGTCATATTGATGACATTATATACTAATGTATAATTTTCTTAGAGCAACAGCAAGCCTCTATCCCACTAAGTGGGCCATTGTGTCCTATTGAGTGTCATATTTTAGCAAATTTTGAGTCATTATTTGATTAATTTGGGGGAAATCGTATTGATGACATTATATATAATTTTCTTACAGCAACAACAAGCCTTTATCCCACTAAGTGGGCCATTGTGTCCTATTGCGTATCATATTTTCATTTAGTCATAATAAATTAAAATCATTTTTTTTATACATGTCCAAGTCTTTTTAGGTCTACCTCTACCATTCTTAACATATGTCAAAAATCTAAATCTACTCTCTTAACCGGATTAGATTAATGTGACCAAACCATTTAAGATGGCTCTCTCTAATCTTGTTTGTCGCTTGAGTTACACCAACTCGTTCATGAATATAGTCATTTCACATTTTGTCTCTAAGTATAAAGCCGCTTATGTACCGCATTCTCATCTCAACACACTTAGTTTAGTTTTATGCTTCTTTTTATAGGCCAAAATTATGCACCATAATGCATTGCATGTCTGACCAACATCTTATAAATTTATCCTTAAGTCTAAGCAGTACTTTTCTATCACAGATAGGCCCGACACTTTCCTTCATTTCAACCATCCAACTTCACCAATAAATTTTCAAATCTTTTAAATATTTTTACACTTCTATTGGAATACCATCAGGTCCTATTGATTTTTCACCCTTCATTTTCATTAAGGCCTCCTCAACTTTCATTTTACTAATGCGACTGTAAAGATAAAATTTTTTATTATTATTAACGATATTAAAATTCCTAAGCAAATTGTATTTTCAAAATTTAGATTGAAAAATTTATTAAAATCTCATCCACTAATGCTAAATATCCCCATCTAAGAAAAGTTCATCTTCATTTTTCTCCTTAATATAATTTACTTGGACTAAATATTGACTTTTTTTCTTTGTTTGGCTTGATTATACATATATCTTTCAACCTCTTTAAAATATAATATATTATAATGATCACTAAAAAAAATTCTTAGCATCACAAATTTTCTCTTAGATTTCCTATGGGTCACCTTATATTTTTCTAAATTCTCTAAATTTTTTACATTTAAATTAATTTATATTATAAAATTTCTTATGTTTTATCTTTATTGCATTTTATTAATCCACAACAAACTATTTTTATTTATATGAGTTTTTCCTTTTAATTCACCGATTATATTTTTTGCAACTTGCTTAATAATGTTTGTTATTTTATCTCACATAACATTAGCCTCTTCATGAGCATCTGAAATCTTAAGATTTTATAGTTTACTCATAAAAATAATTTTGTTTGTCTTTTAAGTGCCTCAATCTAATTTTATCATAATATGTTGTATGTTTCATCTTTTACTTCTTCATTTTAAAATTCAAAGCCAATAATCAATATTGAGTACTTAAATTTTCACTTGGAATAACCTTTCAATCTTTACAATCTCAACTATCTATTTTTCTCATAAAGAAATTATCACTTGTAATAACCTTTCAATTCTTGTAAGCGATAATATACTCGTTTTATTTTAAAATAAAGTATTAGCAATAACAAAATTTTAAGCTAAAATATAAATCAAGATGACTTTACCCTCTTCATTAGTAAATAAAAAAAAATCATAGACCAATATGTTTATTTAAAGCTCCGTAAATTTTTTTTTTCTTCAAGTAGCATCCTTCGTATTAATTTGTCTAGATCATTTTAAAATTTTTTTTTGAACATATATTTAATCCTAGTTGAGTAACATAATTATTATAATATTAAAAATTTAAGTATCTATAACAATCTCTAGGGCTATAATTTTATCTCAAAGTATAAAATTTTTTTCATTATTATTTTTCATCTCTTATTTATAATTATATTTACATTTCTAGACTCTTATTTGAATACCAAAGTTAAAATCTAAGCTATCAATCACTTTATCTTTTTGTTTTCAACCCAGTTAGTTTCTCTCAAAATATTCATTTTCTTATAAATCATAATATATACTAATTTCATTAATTTACTTGTGAGAGTACCTATATTTCAAGTTTTTATTCTAATATTTGCTTTATGGACTAATGTTTTTAACTTCATCCATCCATAATGTAGGAACCCTTGCTTATTTAACACTGCACCCGGGCACCGGTGCTGCGGCCTTTGCACGCTTTCACTGCATTCAGGCCATACGGTGCATCGCTTCCAGAGGATGCCCTGACGTTTACACAATGATTTAAATGATTCATGCATGATTTTTTTTACAAAAATTTTATGCTGACTGTCCCTCTTTTTTTTGTATTTGGGGCCTGGGAACCCGATAATTTCATTGTTACTGATGTATAATTTGTTTTAAAAAATATATTAAAGTTGATATAAATAATCATAAATTGGAAGTCCCGTGTGCTATAAATTGAAGTCCATGACAACTTGGCCCGCATGTGAATGCTAAGAGAGAAAGCTCTTGATTCAAATTTGATTGTTTATGTTCAATCACGTTTAGTTTTATTGTAGGTATTTTTCCTTTTTTGGTGTTGACTAGTTTCCTTTTTTTTTTAAGAATAGTTTAAACATTATTATGTATTAATTTCCTTAAATTAATGCGAGATAATTAAATCTTGGTCTCCTCTTGCATGGCTTCAGAGCCCCAAGGTTTGTTTGCTTTGGCGTTTCTAGCTATTTTCATTTTTGTTAGTCTAGCATCCAATATTTTTTCTTCTTTGATTCCAACAAACACATCATTGATGCAAATTTTTTTGCAACTCTGACCACAGTCTTCAGTTTTGTGAATATTCCAACTACGTAGCAATCAATACCTTCTATTTTCTTTTTCCTGTATTCTAGTAATCATTGCCTTCCAACAATTGCAGCCTTACAAGAACCACCTTCTAATTTTTCTTCCCACTTCCAAAGACCATCATGCTTTGTTTTCAGCAACCTTTTTATGCATTAGATTTCCATTGCCATTTAATCTTCAGGGCAATTGTTTGATTCTTGACATCTGAAAATATTGTTTAGCTCCTCAAGGATAACTCAAATCAAGTATTTTTAATCTTGTAAAATGTTAGCTTGTTCATTTTTTTGGGACATAATAAAAAAGAGATTCAATGTTGAAGCATTGGATGAAGCTGAATGGTTTATCATGTCATAGCTATGGGACTTGATGGATCCATTAATAAGTGATGCTTATATTCTCTTGAGTATCTCTTGGGAGATATGGGACTCGATTTTCCACACTTGCTCAAAAGCTCATGATCTTACCAAGGTATATGAAATTAAAGTGAAGATGACGGGAGACAAACAATGACATAGTATACCTATTATATGAGAAATTTGTGGCAAGAGCTAGATTAAAATCTGGTATTTAAGCTGAAGTGCCCAAAAGATGCAACCATCTTGAAACATTTCATTGCAAAGCTCATATATATGATTTCCGATTTGGGCTCATTCCTGAGTTTGATCATTGTTGAAGTTCAAATTCTCAGTATGTCAGTATGGAGGAGATGATATCTCGAATTGCTGCATGATGTTTAGGCCTTAGAATTTTTAGTGTTAAGACGTGGCTACAAAAAATGAGCCTCATATGCAAAAAAGATGGAGAGTATCTCTCTCCAAATTTTCAAAAAGAGACTGCAAGATCATTAATGGAGGTGCAATAATGGTAACTCATATGTCTACTGCTTGCAAACAATGGGGGGCCATGACTCTTGTCTATTTGATTGTGAGCATATTTTCATAAGTGGTTATTTTAATCCCTTACAGGAAAATAATAGAAGGCAAGGAGGTAGCTTTACTCTTCTTCTAACTTTTATGGGCATACTTTGTTTTTCTGAACTAGTTCTATTGTGTTTGATTGAGATAGGAAATTTTTAAAATGATTATGGGAGACCTTGGAGGCCATGATGTATGCCAGACTCAAGAGGAACATTAACTTTCATCCTCATGTGCCTATTGCATGTAAACAATGGGGGGCCATGACTACTTATATTTGATTATGAACATGTTTTCAAAAGTGGGTATTTTAATCCCTTACTTGAAAATAATAAAATGCAAGGAGAGCTTGATTCTTCTTCTAGCTCATATGGGCAAACTTTGGATTACCTACTTTATTGTGTTCAATTGAGTTAGCCAATTTCTGAAATGATTATTCGACTCCATTCTAGGGTTCCTAGAAGGTGTGATAGAACAGAAACAGGCGTTCAGGAGGTTTTAGGATGGGTAACGGGAGTGGGAGGATGGATAATGGTTGAAAATCGGTGTGAACAACTGCTAGACAGAGAATCAGAAATGGGAAAATGTCTATTATAAACAGTAGGTGCAGCCGTTTCGACTGCTATCCGACTGAAAACATTTGGTGAGCAGCAAAACAATAAGGTGCGGATGATAATAGAGATCCACCTCTTTTTCCTGGGCAAACTACAAACACGACACTTCATAGAGCCGAATTCAGAGAAATATCTCAAAATACATAAATTCAAAACTAAAAATCCAAAAAATTACAATACAACCTATATAAATTTTCACTAATAGAAAATATCCTAATTAGAAACTAGAAAAATAGGAAAAACTAGAAAAGAAAGTAGGAAAAACTAGAAACTCGGTGTAAAAATGAAAAATAAATAAAAAAACCGGATTTTTTTGGGCTTGTTCTCAAGCAATTGCTGGAACTGCATGCTTGGAGCTACGGTATCACAGTAATTCTCACATCTCGCATCAATCTACTTAGGTAGGAGAGACTTCGCCCTCGTCTCTGGAAACACTTGGATCCCAATTGCCTAATGTTCTCCCCTATAAAATAATGAAATGACGTAGATGCTCCTCAACTCTATTTGAAATGATAAAATGTTGGACCCCACTCAACGGAGACTGCCCTATGTATGGTATCAATCTCTCGACATTTACTTTTTGGGAAATCAATACTAGTTGTGTGGGTGCTTCTCTCAAGGCCTACGAAAAGATCGTTTGTATCACCACATCCTCAAACACCTTAGACTCCTTTCAAGGTAAGTATATAACACGCTTCCTATTTTTGGTGAAAGAGTATGTATTCCTATAGCCATCATGTTGTGCAACGATCATACTGCTAAAGACCGCCTAATAGAATGTGACAAGTATATATAGGTACTATGTCACACCACACGTGCTTCTAAAACTTATCTCCAATAGAAAACTCTAAGAGGCATTTCCTGTCAAATTTGAACTTAGTCCCTTTATTCAACCATGTTAGAGAATATGATTTGGAATGCTTTTGAGTAGCAATGCTCAATTTATTCATCATATGTGTAGATGCCACATTTTCATAATTGCCTCCACCTATAATAAGGTTGTATACCGTTTTCTTCATATGGTGGGCCACTGTCGCTCTCTCATAGGCTCAGTTTGAAAAAAACGTCGAATTACTAGCATGTTTTTCCTTAACTACGAGCAACTGATATTCTTTTCTGTTCTCCTTCTTTGGGTCTCCCCCCTTTGCCACTTCTATAATATCTTGTTCAATAAAAGACATCATCATTCAGTTTGGACAATCAGAAGAATTGTGCCCAAAGTCTTGATACTTAAATATTTCTTGGTTGATATGAAATTTAGAAGTTTTAGTTGTCTCCACACTTTCTTCAGTCTGAGTTGGTTTTTTCTCTTACCAGATCGGCTTGGTTGCTTCATTGGGTGTACTCTTGCTAACCAATCCTGTTGTTGAAGCATTTTTGAAGGGTGGCGTGGAACTACTACTGCCGTATTGTCTCTCCACTTTCAGGGTTAAAATCTAGACATCCTGTAATGTTCAATAATGTTATAACTATACCATATTGCCAATGAATGGTCTCAATCCTTCAGGGTATCTCACAATTGTTGCTCATCTAATTTGAACAACTCACATTTCAACGAGAGTTAATCTAATTCTTTTGTGTATTCCTCTACCTAAGAATCTCTTCGATGCAGGTGGTGGGGTTTTATGAACTTATCCTATTGGCAATTCGGGGGAAGGTATGTGCGGTGCATCTCTCTTTTCATCTTTAGACTAGGTAGTGATTTTATTTTTTTTACTTCCGTAGGCGAGGACGCTTCAATTTCTCCAAACATAAGGAAACATTCTTTCTGAGCTTGATGGTTGGTAATTTATCTTTTTTTCTTTGATGAACATCATTGCACTACAAAATTTGTTCGACTGTTTGGAGCAACTCGACAAACTTATATGGATCCATGCGATCGTTAAAATTGGGTAACTTCACCTTTAATTCAAGTTCCTAACTTCTCCTCTTATATTCCAAGTCAAATTATTGGGGTATTGGTTCTTCGTAATTTGAATCTTCTCGATGGAAGGGATTCACTTTATTTCTTTCATCCGACGAGTGATTGTTGTAGCCATGCGTCACTCTCCAGCTTTCTCCTTTTAATGGCAACAAGTTTCTATTGCAGTTGAAGGATTTCTTGTGCATATACTTCATAGTAAGTTTCTGGACACCTCTTTTTGCTGATTTTTCCTAGGTGGCATTGTGGCATCTTCTCTTGATGATGGTTTCGGCGGATGTAGGATTGCAAATCGAGGTTGCTCCGGGGCTTAGATTTTGGAGGTGAATGTCGGGATGGGTTTTCAGTGAAGGTAGGAAGGTTGTATTTTGGAAATATTTGGTTGTAGCTAGGAATTGTGGTATGAATGATATGGGTATGATGTAATTTTATTTTGGAATTTCTGATTGGGACAAGAAAAACAACCCTAAAAAATCTAGGGCTTGTGGGCTTTGATACCAAATTATACCTTTTTAGTGCTTTTAGAAGGTGTGATAAAAGACAAGAAGTTGTTGGATGGCTAAGGGGAGTGAGAGGGTAGATGGAGGCTAAAAATCGGGGTGAACAACAAGTGGACAACGAATCAGAAGCGGGGAAATGGCGGTTTCCTGCTGTAAAATGCAGGTGACAGTTTTTTTGACGGCTGTTTGACTGAAAAAAGCAGGCGAGCAGCAAAACGGCGATATGCGGACGGCAAGGGGGATCCACCACCTATTCTCGGGCAAGCTACATACATACCACTTGCAATAGGAAGTGGCTACAACACTCCATAGAGCAAAATTCAGAGAAATATCTCCAAAGATACATAATCAAAACTGAAAAAAATCCAAACAGCAAAAAATCAACCTATATAAAGGTTCCTTAATAGAAACTAAAGAAAAATAGAATGAAACTTGCTTCAAAAATAGAAAAAAAGGATTTCCCCTTGCCTGTTCTCGCGACTGTGGTACCGTGGTAATTCCCACGTCCCACTTCATTATGGGATGCCTTAGAGGTTATGATGGATACTAGATTGAAGAGGAGCCTTACCTTTCATCCTCTGATTGATGGCCACTGCATGCAAACAATTGGAGGCCATGACTACCTCTATCGGATTGTGAAATATTTTCATAAGTGGTTATTTTAATCCCTTACAGGAAAGTAATAAAATGCAAGGAGTTAGCTTGACTCTTCTTTCAGCTTATATTGGCATACTTTGGATTACCCATTTCTGTTGTGTTTGATTGAGGTAGCCAATTTTTGAAAAAATTATGGGAGCCATTAGATGCCATGAGATACTAGGCTGAATCGGAGTGTTACCTTTCATCATTTGAAATGAACTATAGTACACTTACTACAAGGTTACATTGACAAACAGCTTAGAAATGGGATGAAGGCTATTATATTCTTTTAATTCACTTTCATAGAATTGCTCTCTATAATGAACGCATCATTTACATTTTGCTTGGGCACTTAGCAGAAATCCCTTTTGTGGTTCGCTTCCGTTCTCCCCCACGGGATTGAAGTTCATAAAGAATGATCTAGAGTTTTAGAGAGCATTCAAATTTTCTCTTATATTGTTGGAAAAAAATACACGTCTAATAGAATTATGAAGGATGGTATAATTGACTTCATGTAGGATCTTACTTCCAAGTAAGAGTTTTTGCTATGTTGTGTTTCAGCAAGGATTGTTATGACAAGCTTGGAAAATCTTTCCTCGCTTTATTTAATATTCAAGTTAACATTTTACAAAGTAGGTTGGATATTAGAGAAAATATTACCCAGAGATTGCACTTTCTTACCAGAGCTTTATGATTTGCTTAAGTGGATACAACTCAAGCCCATATGTTTAATTTTACTCCTTGGTGGTGAGAGAGAACTATTATTTAAGGTTATTTAATAGGCACTAATGATTCTTGGCTGAAGGAGCTCTAGTTTTGATTTGAGAAAGTAACGTGTTACTATTGCTTTAGAATAGATGATGAGAATGATGACACCCATTCAATATAACATGATTTTACAACTTGGATTGCCATGAGTTCTGATTTATTTTGTTTATAGATATAGTCAATCTAACTTAATTGAATGATCTTTATTAGCAATAATGGTTGGCATCATCCAAGGGACATCATAGACCTAGCATGGTAGCTTTTAGTATGGCTCAACTTTACGCCGACCTTCATTAACAGAGGGTTTCACGTCATATTAGATGCATTATATGATTAGTTATTGAAGAACTTCAGGCTTAGACTATAATTATAATATTGTGATGTCATGTCATTGTAATCAAGCTAACTAACATTCAGGCTTAGACCTCATAGACCTAGCATGGTAGCTTTTAGTATGGCTCAACTTTACGCCGACCTCCTTTAACAGAGGGTTTCATGTCATATTAGATGCATTATATGATTAGTTATTGAAGAACATCAGGCTTAGACTATAATTATAATATTGTGATGTCATGTCATTGTAATCAAGCTAACAAACATTCAGGCTTAGACTATAATTATAATATTGTGATGTCATGTCATTGTAATCAAGCTAACAAACATTCAGGCTTAGACTATAATTATACTATAGTGATGTCATGTCATTGTAATCAAGCAAACTAACTTGTCAGAGGGCGCACACCACATTTTTAGTGTAATGAGAGTTATTACTGTGAACGTTTTTATACACTTTATCTGACATTGATGTTTTTTGAGTTTTGGTCAAATTTCAATTTGTTATCTCTGATAATAGTTGGTTAGTTAACTTGAGCGCAAAGTAGCATTTTTGCTTCAGGTTTTTTTTTTTTTGTTTTTTATGTATTTGTTGGGAAAATGTATTTTAGATGGCCAAAGTAGCCATACTACTTCGTCAAGATGGGCTAGCTACCAAGCATAGTTAAATGTTACACTAGGGAAGTTGGGCATGCAAGTTTTCTTCACATAGAGGTTTAATTTCATTGTAATGCAATCCTCTTAAATAATGTACCTATGATCCGTTCTAGTTGATGATTAATCTATTCGTCTCCGATTACGATTTGAGTACTAGATCGTGAAAAGATCGAATTTATTATGATTTTTGTTTTTTAACTGTATGATTTTTCCACGAAAATTTCTGATTGTAGTGATTCTCAGATCACTTATGTAACATCAAAAATGATGTTGCCAAGTGCTCATAGAAGCAATCAAATTTTTAATCAAAGCCATAGAATGGAGATCAAGGCATCAGAAGTTGGACTGTTGGATAAAAATATTCTTATTACGGCAAATGTGGATGAGTTTTAATTTTGGGTTAGTTTGTTTTAAAATTTGTTTTCTAAGATTAGGCTGTATCCAAGTTATTATCGATAGGATTTTTCCCTTATAATGGATTTTGCTTAGTTATAAATTAGATCAATTCTTGGTGTAATTGCATATTTGACGTCTTGGAATTCTGCTCAGCTAGAAGTTTTCTAAATATTTTTTCTTTTCCTAATTGTAATTTCTCAAGTAGGGTTCTGTTTAGGTACTGTTGCACATTGCTAAAGGAAGCTGGTCTCTTGCTATTACTGTTTTACGCACTGGTGAAGCTGTTGCCCCAATTTCCGCTGTTTTTTTAGAGTTGTTGCCATTGTTTTGCTAACTAAATACATTGAAATATTACTGGAACACTTGCTTCACAGTCTTAAAACCAAAACCTGAATTTAGATTCTCCCATAACTGCTGCTGCTGAATTCCTGTTGCTGTCATAGCAGGTTGCGATCGAACAGAGAAGAAAAAGCCAAATTTCAGCAAGAAAGTTAACTTAAGCTCTGTTACTAAGCAGGGTAGCACTGTCGGTTTCCCTTGTATTTTTCTTTAACACGCCATCTCTTCTCGTTGATCATAGGTTTTTCAAGGTCTTTCTTCATGTTCTAACTCACCTTTGTCTACGTTCACTCCAATCACCCTCTTGTTATTTTTCCTGTTGGAAAGTATAGAAGATTCGGGTTGGGGGCTAAATTGAGTACTACACGGGGATCTGAATGGAAAATTCAGTAAGTGCCATATAAAATTTCAAATAATTTTCTTGAACCTTTCAGTTGTGTTACCGTTGTTTGCTATTGATCCTTTCATCTATCTTAGCTTTTTATCTTTCGAACTGCAGGTTCAAATTTATTTCACTGGCTTGCTTTTCTTGCACACATCTTCAACGTCTTCTCTTAGATGTTTTAATGATTAGGGAAAACTTTGAAACCAAAAATTCTCAAAATTGAATTATAAGATTGAAAGACCTTATTTTATTTTGTGTGACGATGACATAGAAAAAGTCATGATAAAGCTTTAGTGGAATTAGAATTTAGATATTTTGGTAGAGATGATGAATTTGTAGTGGAAGGAGTTGGGGGATTCGATTTTTTTAGTTGTCCTAAGTGTTTGAATTGGTGATTGAAGTTCCGAACTTGATGTTTATGTGGATTAGAATTTTGATTGTTAGGCATAACATGGTCGTGGAAAATGAAGGTATGGACAATTGAGAGGATTGTTATATTTGTATCATTTGCTATGATTGGAAGCTCTTTTTGGTAATTTATGATCTAGTTAAATTTAATAAGATCACAAAATACAATTTTTTTTTTTTTTAAAGATAAGTGATATCTTTGCTATTCTTTGAGATGGATTTAATAATAGCTTTAGTGTTGGAGACACAAGCATGCAGTGGATTTGATCTAGCAGTAGACTTTTTGATGGAACAAAAATGTGCTTTAGCCCTATAGATTGATGACAACTTTTTTTTTTTGTTCTCAATGAGGAGAGTATAGTTTGAAGGTCTTGTTTTTCAACCTCATTCTTCATATTCATCCTAAAATTTATGACAAGTTTTTTGGCTAGTTGTCAATCATTTTCATTCCATTAAGTTCTCGCTATTAAATTCTCAAATATGTATAACTATTTGTTGATATGCATGCTCTCTTATTTAAGAGCCATTAATTGCCCGTGAAGCTTTTATCATGATGCTTGGAAGTTGGAATAGGACTAGGACCTTAACATTTCCTTCATTTCCACTGAAGTGAGGTCTTAATCTTTCTTCTTATGTCAAAATATTAGACTACAAAGTTTTTTCATAACCCACAAGTTTCATTTGGCAAAAGCCACAATTTGATAATGATCCATTTGGTGCCACTTAAAGAAATGATCAATTTGGTGAAGTTGGTTAAATAATTAATTGGGATCATGGACTATATAAAAAGTGGGTGATCTTATTTTGAATTTCTTAATAAGGTCACTAAAGTCAGAACCATTCGTAATTTGATTCTCCTTTAAAATGATTCATATGCCTTTGGTTTTGTCTAACATGTTGGTCCTCTCCATGAATTTTTTGGAGAGATGGGTTGGGAGGTGGTGATTGTAGTAATCTAGCCAGTTATAGCTATAAGTAGGGTTTGCATTTTATTGTTATTCCTCTCTAAGGATAGTTTGATTTGTTGTAGGTTATCTCATATGTATGTTCCCTAATATCTAGGTTCTTAGCCATTTTAGTTTATCCTTCAAATTTCATCATATTAGTTGAATTAAGTGGCATGTTGTGTCGATGAACTAAGGGTGTATAAACAATGCAGTTGTATAGCAATTAATTAAATGAAAATATCAGTGTAAGGGAGAATGCTTGTTGTCGTGAGATGCCGAAATGATATAAATTCATATAAATTATGGAAGTAAATAAATGTGAGTTCACTCAAAATTATAAGAGGCATGTTTAATTATTTAATATAAATTGTTGAGTTTGAGAAGCCTAACTAGTTCAAGTTAGAAAATACTAAGTCAGAGATCTTAAATCTTGGATAATATTAGATATGAAAGGCTCTAAAAAAATTTGGGGAACTTATAATTTACTAAATTTGGAGTCACTCAAGGGTCTAGGGTTAGATCATATCCATGGAGCCAATTAATTTGGAAAAGTTTCGTAAAATTCATAGAATCCTATTAGGTAAAGCACGCCTATCAAATAATATAAAATTACACCTAATAAGAAAAAAGTATGATAATAAAATATTTTTCATGAATGTCAATGAAGAATAGCTTTCTTGTGCAATTATTTCATTAAAAGTTTGTTTCTTTTTTTAATCTTATGCCATGATATTAAAATTTAGTGGAGATCTAGAGTTTGCCCTGGAGTAATAAAATATTTTTGAATAGGAAGCTTCCAAAGTTGCTAAGGAAGGTGTGTAAGGAACTAGTTTGTTTAGGTGAAGGGATAATAGAAAATCAAGTTATGGTGGTCGTTTATAAAAGGTGAGTTCCTTCAACAGAAAATTCTATATCAAATTTTGTCTTTGGTGTGAAAATATGTAACATTGGAGCTTGAGACATTTTGGAATCTTAGATGAGACGTTTAAATGCTTCGGAAAGTTTCATGAACTTTCTGAAATTTTGATATTTTTCTTAAATATTTTTTTGGAAGACTAAGCTATGCATGAATATAATGTGGCAGCAGGTTTTGGGTGGATCTTTGAACTTACGGGAGGAGGGCTTAAGAAAAATTAAAAACACTTGATATAGTGTCTACATTAATTCTAAAGCTTTTCACAAACTTTCAAAGAATTTAGGTTGTTTAAAAGCTAAAGAATCAAGATTAATTCATATCTCTGCCAATTTATAGGCTAACCCCCCTTTAACATGGGATTTGCTTATAGTTTTGGTGGGAGAAAATTATGAAGATGGGATGAAGATGTAGAGGGATGATAAAGGAAAAATTTTACAACCAGGAAAAGAAAAAAAATACAAAAGTGCATTGATGAATTAACCTATCACTTAGCAAAGCAATAGGGGTGAAGGATCGCCAAGTCTCCCCCTCCTTGGTCGGCCACAATACGTCCAAGTAATTGGAAGAAATTTCAAATTCTTCAACATTTTACAACCTTTTTTATTCAACAAAATTATAAATAAATAGGTCCGTGTATATCCTGAAAACTAATAAGAAAATTTTTAAAAACAACTATGTAGTGGTGCATACTTAAGAGTTATGATAGCCAACCTGGCAATCCAAAGCTTGACCAGTAGTGATTCTTCATTTCATTTCAAATTCCAATTTTTGAATCCGTTTGTAATTTGCAATTGTTATTTGAATATAGTGGTCTAATTTAAATTGTTTTTTAGCCTGAATATTGTTTTTCTGCATCCTGCTTTATTTTTTTATCTCACTATATATCATGGACTGTTTATCTTATCTGCTATTAATACAACCTACAGTTTCGTTGTACATTCAACATGGAAAATGTATGCAAAATCTAATCATGCTAAATCATTGAGATTATCTTTTTCTCTTGGAACATGGATGTCTTCACGTGCTTATAAGTGAAGTATAATTTTATTTCTTAGCGTTCATTTGGATGCCTCCCAAACTGCTTTTGTTAAAAATGTCTCCTTTACTTAATTGGAATTGTTTGTCCGTTTCTATACTGGATTTCCGCATTTCAGGAATTTGATTTTACGCTGTTGGAGTAAAGATGTCAAACATATATTGACACTTGAAGATTGTGGGCTATCTGAAAGTTCTTTAGAAGACGAGCATTCTCGAATATCCCTTAACCGTGATATATATAAGTTTCTGGATCAACATGTAAGTTACTACTCTTTATTTGATATGCATGGTGAATTTTCCAATCAGTCAACTTGTTAGTGATCAGCTGTAAAGTGCTATTTTAACCTATGTTTATTGAGTACACCTGGTCTATTCTTGTGTTTCTAAGTTTATTGCAATATTAACTCATAATTATCAATTTTAGATTTCCCAAATTGCATATTAGATAGTGACTTTGTTTTACATTTATTACTTGTCCTAAATCTCTTATTTTCTATACTGTTCCTTGGCTTTTTTTTAGGGCTTTCCACAATTTTGTGTAGAAATTTTACTGCTTGGAACTATCATTTGCAAATAACCTACAGCAAGATACCTCATTTTGAATCCTTTTTTCTTTTCAATCAATACAAGAAAGTAGTGATTTGATGTTGATTTCTAATATAATCTAATGATTCAAAGCTTAGACCTTTACTTATTGGTCAAAGGCATTACATTCAATCAATTTTTTGTAGTACTTGTTAGTATTCTTTATTCATATCTTTAATAACTTCAACAAATGTTTTATCGCATTTTTTTTTTGACATACTCTAGATCATACTCTTGTGATACTCAATAAAAATCATATGCGAAGAATTTTTGTTCTGCTTTCTATACCTTTAATTAATTACCTTAGTATAGAAACTTGTTGGTGGACCAAAATGTAGTGCTTTTCCGCAAATTAAATTCTTAATATTGTGTATTGTTCATGAGTTCCCAACAACGTAGGGTTCATGGAGTTGTTGATACATTCAGGCTTATCCTCCATATGTAGAGGTGTAGTTTCTGTGTTTGGAATTGGTGATCTCTATGTTACAAGGGAAATAACTGTACTCTGCATTAACGGCCTTTTTGTGAATTATTTTCTTAATTTTCTTGATTAAGACGTTTGGGGGAAACTTATATTCTTCTTTATAGGTTCTCTTTGATTTTCTTAATGTTCTTTTAGTGTTGTTCTAGATTGTGGGCTATCTTCTTTTAGTATTGTTTGGGGGAAACTTGGTGAGCTCAAATCAATAAATTTATGTGCAGGGTTATATCAATTCAGGAATTGCTGCAGAAAGGGGTCCAAAAAACTCTGCTTCACTTGTTTCTGAACCACTGAAGGAATCAAAATCTAAGAGAACCTGTGATTTGAAGAACACTAGCTCTGAGGATGAAGCAGCTTATCTAGTTGGTGAGGTTGAGGGTTCTGAAAATATGAATGGAATGGTCAACACTGTAATATGCCAAGCCCAACCTAAAAAAAGAACATCTGAGGAAGAAGCTAATGAAGATAAGGATCCGTTTGAGTCTAGCCGTGTATCTAAATCATCTGTCCAGGCAAATATCGGAGAAAATGTATGGGGCCAAAATGAGCCAGTATTTGCATCAAGTGATATACAATCATTTGACTGTACCTGCCAAGAAAGGGATTATTACTGTGATAAAGTAACAACAAGTTTTTGTGCGGTCCATCCCTGGAAAAGCGAAGGTCATAATATGGTTGAACTCGATGCCTCAAAAACCATTAGAATGGTTGATCCAGTGAAATCACATGTGTCCATGAAACAGAAAACTTCTGAAGGGAGTGGTAGTGTTGAATTCAATTCTAGTTTGCTGAGGAAAATAGTAGTTGTTGGGGCTGGACCTGCTGGCTTAACTGCAGCACGCCATTTACAGCGTCAAGGGTATTATGTTACTGTTCTAGAGGCTCGAGGTAGGATAGGAGGTCGAGTGTACACTGATCGCACATCCCTTTCTGTTCCTGTGGATCTTGGAGCCAGCATTATAACTGGCGTTCAGGCTGATGTTGCAACTGAAAGAAGACCAGACCCTTCCTCTCTAATATGTACTCAGTTAGGTCTGGAGTTGACCATTTTAAACAGTGATTGCCCTCTTTATGATATAGTAACAGGTCATAAAGTCCCCACTGATTTGGATGAGGCTCTTGAAGCAGAATACAATAGTCTTCTTGATGAAACCTTGTTATTCATATCAGAACATGGTGAGAATGCAATGAATATGTCTCTTGAGGATGGGCTGGAATATGCTCTTAAGAGGTGTCGGATGGCTTTGTCAACATCATCTGTCGCAAAGGCAGAACAGGTAAATGTTGCTTCAGCCAAAAATGGAACTACATGTAGCGGTGGTGTTGTTCAGAAAACAGACATATTGAGTCCTCTTGAAAGAAGGGTAATGGATTGGCACTTTGCAAACTTGGAGTATGGATGTGCTGCCTCACTTAAGGAAGTATCCCTTCCTTATTGGAATCAAGATGATGTTTATGGGGGATTTGGTGGGGCTCATTGTATGATTAAGGGGGGTTATGGCGCTGTTTTAGATTGTTTTGCTAAAGGTCTTGACATACATTTGAATCATGTAGTCACTGAAATCTTTTATGATATTAATGATCCCAATGGCACTGATCAACACTCAAACAAAGTGAAAGTATGCACATCAGCTGGGCAAGAGTTCTTAGCTGATTCAGTTTTGATTACCATTCCGCTAGGATGCCTTAAAGCAAATACTATCAAATTTTCACCACCTCTGCCTGATTGGAAAGAGTCTTCTATCCAAAGGCTTGGTTTTGGTGTGTTGAATAAGGTAGTATTAGAGTTTCCTAGTATTTTCTGGGACGAAACTGTAGATTATTTTGGGGCTACTGCAGAAGAAACAGACAGCAGGGGTCGTTGTTTCATGTTTTGGAATGTCATGAAAACAGTGGGTGCTCCGGTTCTTATAGCACTTGTGGTTGGGAAAGCAGCTGTATATGGACAGAATTTAAGTTCTGCTGATCATGTTAATCATGCTTTGAGTGTTCTCCGTAAACTTTTTGGCGAAGCTTCTGTGCCTGATCCAGTTGCCTATGTTGTCACAAATTGGGGTGTGGATCCTTTCAGCAGAGGTGCTTACTCCTATGTTGCAGTTGGGGCTTCTGGGGAGGACTATGATTTTTTAGGTAGGCCAGTTGCAAACTGTTTATTTTTTGCAGGAGAAGCTACCTGCAAAGAGCACCCAGATACAGTTGGTGGTGCTATGATGAGTGGCCTTCGAGAAGCTGTACGTATTAATGACATTTTAAGTACTGGTAAGGATTATGTTTTGGAGGTTGAGGCAATGGAGGACATGCAATCAAGGTCTGATAGTGAAAGAAATGAAGTGCGAGACTTGTGTAAGAGACTTGATGCGTGTAAACTTTTCCATTATGCTTGCGGTAGCTCTTCAGATGGAACACGGAAGTTATTGGCTGAGGAAGCCCTACTGCAGGACATGTTCATCAGTGCAAAAACAACTTCTGGAAGATTGCATCTTGCTAAAGCGATGTTGAGTCTCCCTGTGGAGGTTCTCAAGTCGTTTGCTGGCAACAAAGAAGGCCTTGGCATTCTAAACTCTTGGATTCTTGTAAGCTTGTTTTTTATGTTGATATTACTATTTTCTTTTCCTTGTCAGGGTGTCAGTTTTGTGCTTGATTATAGATGTTATTGCCTAATATTGTTATTTTGATAATTTAAAATAGGATTCATTGGGAAAGAATGCTACACAGCTTCTGCGTCATTGTGTCCGTTTACTTGTTCTTGTATCAACTGATCTCCTAGCTGTTCGACTGTCTGGTATTGCACTCTTTATTTAATCTTTCCTACGAGTTTTATAGATGTATAGTGATGTTTTTTATTTTATTTTCCATTCTTCCACACTTGATTATTTATGTTGTCTAATCTTTATTATTGACTTAATCTTTGTTGGTGACCTCTTCCTTACTTCTACAGATCTAATTTTGTATCACGGGGAAGTGCCTCGTTGCTTGAGGGTTTGAGGGAGGAGGCCTCTGCCCAAGCATATATTTTGTGGAATATTTTTAGGTCATATTGTTGCTCTGATGATTATATTGATCTTTCATTTAATGGACATCAACTCCCATGACTACAACCTTAAAATTACAGTGAAATCACTGTAGGAAGTTGAATCTCTAGACCATATAAAATCTCTTTAACTAATGTGGTCTTCTTGCAAGCTTCCATTCATTCTTTTGTTTTTTTTTCTTAAAAGCGCATGCATGTGGTGGCTTATTGCCTTTTTATTCCATTGGGTACTGCAGTAATTAAGCTGCTTTATCTTAAAAAAATACACAAAAAGAAATGTTTCTTGGAACTCTTTTATTTATTCTATCCTAGCCTATTTTCTTACACGCTGTTTAATCTATTCAAAAGATAAATTTGTTTGTCATTCTTGCTGAGATATGTTGGTGTACTGTAATCGTATTAATTTTGCATGTTTGAAGTTTTGTGCTCATGAATTACAGATCTATAAAGATTTTATGTATACGGATTATAACTATTTCTCCTAATGGTTAAATTTATCACTTCATATTCTGAAATTTTACTTAGGAAATTCTTTATATTTGATTTTTTTTTGTGAAATTTATGCCTTCTAGAATAATAAATTAGAATTTTTTTCAGGGTTTTTTTTAGGAGTGATTGATAATTCTTTTCATATTATTGACCTTCATCTTCATTGGGACAAACGCTTATATTTGAATTTCCTGATTAGGGTTCTGCATGTAGTGCTCTACAGTCCGTAAGTTTGATGAGAAATGAATGTTGTGTTTGGTCTTTTTTATTATGTGTCTTTTTAGTCTTCAAAATTGCATGTCCAGAGTGTTATTTTATGTGGGTGGATGCATATATTTAAGTTATGTGAACTGTGACTAGGCAATCACACGGAAAAAAAGCCATCTCTTTCTAGATTTTTCTTGCTTCGATAAATAAACTAGAGATAATCTTCCTTTTGGTAGATTTGATTTATTTTAAGTAAAATTTGTCTATTTTTGGATAACGGTTTATTGAGATTATAGGTTGATATTTTTTATTGGCATAAGCCCCCATATTTGATCACCCTTTTCTCTAATAGTATAGTATTTATTTATTGACGTTGCTAAGGCTTGGTTATAGAGTTTGATTTGATATCTATGTTTGAATTAAATTTATATGAAAAGATTGGAGAGGTTGATGTTAATTTGATCATGATCCCGTAGTTTTGTTATCTTGGGTATGTGAGTGGGTCCAACTACCAACATCAAAGACATCTGAACTAAAATGTCTAGAGAAACTAATTAACAATAATTGGTTGCCCCTTCTCAAGCATCCCAAATATGTCAAGTTTGATTTATTTATCAAGTATTTTCTTTCGAGTTTTGCACAATTTATTCATCGATGAAGGGTTGTCCATTGCTAAATTCATTGAATAGTTTAGAACACACAAAATGATTGCTCGCTGTATATAGGCATTCAACATGAGTGAATAGTTTAGAGACAGTGCAAGACGGTCAATTATCAATATGTTTCAATTCAAATCGATGAACCTTGTCTTAGACACATGAATTTTAATTGGTGGATTTAGTGGTTTAATTTTGATTAACTTATCAAAAATGGACTTGCCTCGCTTTGAGGTTTACAACTTTCGGAAGACTCAAGAATTAATTTTCTTTGATTTGTTTTTTGACTTTATGCTAATCTTATGAATTTAGTTAGGGCTTATATTTATAGGAAGGTCTATATGTGGGGTTTACAACCTCGAGGATAGGAAAGGTACATTACTGATCTTATTACTTTATCATCTAGGTAAGATTGCCCAATTAATTAAATTGATTCGAAGGGTTTGTTAACTATATGGTGGCTCTGTGGATTCGGTAGGGCTTAAGCTAGCTTTGCAAACCATGTATTAAAAAAGTCTCATAATTGCTATATGACCTTGTTTTATTGGTAAGGTGCGTGGATTAATTTAATTGGTTTAATTGGCTTAGTGATTTTATACCAACTCTTAGAATTGGTGGTAATGGGTATATCTTTTGGAAAGCCCATCAGCGAATAATCTCAAGGGCAAAGTGAGCTCACTTATGAGACTTGATTTGAGCTATTATTTTTTGAATTTGATAGGAGTATTAGCACTTAAAATTTTATTTGTTGGAGTGGCCTAATGGATCGAAACTTGTAACGCTAGATTTAACAGGAGCTCATTGTTGGCCTTGTTTTGATTTTAGAAATATCTATAGGTAGGGTGGCTTGAATGGTGACATTTATTGCAGCAAGCTTGAATGAAGTAAATTCTTTTTATTCAAATTGCAGTGCCTACTTTGGTTTTAATGATTTTGTATTTGTTAATTGAAATGTTGAACAATCATTTGCTATAGATGTGCAAGTATCAAGGGAGTTTATACTATATATAATATTATTGTTTATATTTATTGAATTGGTTAAGTTTATTTTCTTTCATATGCCAAATTTAGACGTATTGGTTGCAGATGAAATTTAGATCATTATCATTGTTTGTGTTAAATCATTGTGTGGGTCAAATAAGTGTTTTTAGACCATCTTTATTTACTTCTCAATGGAGGAAATCTAACTGTCGTGATAGAACTTAGTCTGTCTCTGATAATTGAAACATTGTCCTTAGCATGAGTAGATGGCATCAAAGGCACTTAACAATCACATCAACCTCCCATTGATGATAGGTCAAAAGCTAATATCAAGTTTCTTCTTAATGTAATTGTCATTGAAAATGCGATCCTTCTTTGTATCTAAATTAAGGATCAATGGAGAGGAGAGACCTTGTACCAAACTAAAGATGGATTTTAAAAGAGCGTCTTTAAAACTCAGTTAGACCCTATATAAAAAATTTATAACAAGTTAATTGGACCAAAGATTTACATTTGTTTGATTATTTACTTGTGTTATTGACCTTTTATGCCAAATAGCATTCACAACTTAAAAAGGGCATGAATCTATTTTTTAAGCGTATCATACGAAGTTTGGAGGCATGTACGTTTCATGAACCAATTGCTTAATATACCATTGACTTACGAACTTGATTCTGAAAATTAATATGGACTTGGCAGATGGAGATGTTCACAGTTCAAAGGTTCAAGTAAAATTGAATTGGAAGTTAAACTGAATGATGTAATTACTATTGACTAACGATTGAAATTATTTAAACCTGATTTAAACAAACAGATGAAGTTTAATCTTGATGTTTTTTTACTTGAAATTTAATTACATAATATTTTTGTATAAATTTTACTTATATATTTATCTAATAATAATTAAGTATAAGAATTTTAAAGTTTTAAAATATGTTTTTGAAATATTTTTTTACATAACAAAAATTAATGTAACTTTTATTGAAATAAATGATTTGATTTGAATCTATAAAAATTTGAGCATAGAGATAATTAAACTATTCTAATTTATATTCTTAAATCATTTTGCATCTTTGAGTTGAGTGATTCATTGGTTGAACCAATAGTTTTCACTGGTTTTAGTCTTTTGAATGCAAATTTGATTTTATAAGTTGATGGAATTAATTAGATGACCAGCTCGCATTTGAACCGGTTAGTCCAATCCAGTTTTGAAGTCATTTCTTCTATATTGATTGAAGAACCTAATTGCACACATTGTGATTAAGGTCTCTGATAATTATAGTGTCATGTTCTTTAAAGGCCTCATTGTTTGTATCCACAATCAAACCTTCGGATGAAAATAATGTACATGATTTAAGGTCAGTTTGGCATCAATTTTATTTTATGTTTTTTGTTTTTTTATTTAAAAAAAATGTGTTTGTTTAGTATATTTTTTGCATGTTTTTATTTTCCGTTTGTTTAAAATAAATCAAATTACTTTTAAAAATAATCAAAACAGTTTTTATATGTTGAGTGTTTTTAAAAACAATCATTGCAACCAAACATGTTAAATTTTAGATCAAAACATAGAAAAAAACAAAATTAAATAAAAAATAAAATAAAATAAAAAACAAAAGGGATCCCAAACGACCCATAAAGAAAGGTTGTTTCTTTAAACTAGCCATTAAACTCTTTCAAATGTTTCTTAAAGCTCGATACAGAGATAAAATATTTTCTTTAGAAGAATAACCCCCATAAACTAGAAATAATTTACAAGAGGGAATATACATAGGTTGATTATAGGAAGCTTCATTCTTATTATGATTTAAGCTCTTCCAACCAACGAAAATGTATGTAAGCCAAGTTGAAGTCCTTTGCTGCTAGTTCATTTTGACTTGAATATGGTTTTCTTTTTTTAAAAAAATTTTTTACTTGTTTGGGAACTTTGGCTTTGTTCTTAGTTACATTTAGTGATTCTACAAAATCCTTTTTTTTTATAAAAACTTGGCATAAAAATAAAATTTAATTACTTACCCTGAATGCTTTGTTTAATTGTATTCTTTTGCAGAGTTCTGAGGTGTAAAGGTTTGATTATCTCCTTGTGTGATTCACCAATGTACAGAAAACATTATTGAAATATCAAAAAATCTCCAAATCCTTAAAAATATGCACACTATGACTGAGGGTACACAAATAACAACTAGGTTTTTCAATATACTCATAGCTTATATCGGGAAACAATTAGTCATGATTTGAAGAAATATTGTCAGTCATTCTCTTCATCTTAAAAAATTAAATTTGTAATCAAATTTTCTTGTAGATATGAGTTTTACCACATGTTTTGTCGTGATTTTATTCTTTCATTGCAAATCCACATGTTTTGTCGTGATTTTATTCTTTCATTGCATATTTCATTTAATATAAGAAACAAAACACTAGCTATTGCAATGCTAACTCTGTGGATAGTTACATGCATTTAATCTTTACTCAAAATTATGTTGTAAATTCTTAGCCAGCAACAAAAGGATGTCAAGATCAACATATTTAATAATATACAACTCCACTATCCTAAATGCATGTACATGATATATATAATAACACATATTTTATGTTAAAATAATTCAAATATAGCAAAATAATTTAAATACGGTACGAGTTGAGATGTATGTGAAGATGTCAAGATTAGAAGGGGTGAAGGAGTGTTGAGCATGGAATATGCTTTATAGGTGACTATGACACTTAGATGAAGACTTTCAATGATGAAGTTGAACAATATAAGGAGATTGAGATTGGTGATGTTTCCCAAGCAAAGGAAATTCAAGATCTGTGAGTTCTAGGTCATGAGTGGCAAAGGGAATCTGTAGAAGATGTCGATTTTTTAGAAGGTCGAGCAATGATGGAAGTCATGGGTGATGGCATCAAGTGGAGGAAGATCAAGGAGGGTAACAGCCATCTAACGTCGATCAACTGTAGGTGGGCACAAACATGGGCTGCAAGTTGAGGAGAAAAGATAAGAAGTATGTGCCCAGCGAGGAGAGAGGATGAATACGACATAGTAAGGACGCTCGAAATTTTGATGACTAGGAGCGTGACACACTATTAGGTTGTGACAAAGTAGTAGATGAAAAGTCTTTCAAATCACTCAATGTATGTGAGTTTTGATTGTTAGGGAAAAAGTATCTTTAGAGGGATTTTAAATTCTCTTGGAATTCTGTACTTTTTTTTTCTTTGAATCAAACAAAAATAAAATTAAATTTCTATGTTTCTCTTACCTTAACTTGTACTTGCAAGGACTTCTTAGCTTGGCATTTGGACTTAATGAGTTTGGATGATGACTTAGTCAGCTTTCTATAGTACTTTCTGATATAATGGCCATTTTTAGGTGCCATGAACCCTATGCCCTTCATATTAATTATCTATTAAGCAAAATTTATATTTTCTCGATGAGTGTCTGACATTCCAAGTTTGGTTTGAAGATACTATCATGTAGCGTGCGGGTTTGTAGGCCTTCGATGCATGAGTAGTAATTCACTTTGTTTAAAGCTTCTAGAGGGGATCATAGATTATGAGATCTAAATTTATTCGCTTTGTAACTATTTAAATTTTGTTGGGCTTCAAGTTTTTTGAGTTCTATACAAACTTTCTTTTTATCTGGATCTATATTGAATGGCAATTCAGAGTGAAAGTAGCTCACCTCTGAGAGAGTAATGTGTACATTCCAAACATGAATATATAGAGTCTACTTTTTAGGGACCGCCCCCATTAGAATTGACATGGGACACTTTTGGTGATGTGTCATCACCTTATTTGATCCAATTATATTTTCAAGATTTATCTCATAAAGATTATTCTTATAGTAAAGATGTAATTATGCATTGCTTTCTTTTGGAATTGACATGGGACACTTTTGGTGATATGTCATCTCCTTTTTTGTTCCAGTTATATTTTCAAGATTTTTCTCATAAAGATTATTCTTATAGTAAAGATGTAATTATGCATTGCTTTCTTTTGAGAATAGTTTCTTAAAAGATATTCTTTTCTTCAAGGTCCATTTTTTTATTGCTTTCCCTGTTAACTTTTGTGATTTCACACGTAAAACTTCTCTTATAAACCGGGAAGGCTTGTAGAGAACATTAATCTACTGAATATTAAAATATATTACAACCAAATATAATTCGTTCCCTCCCTCCCTTCCTCTCGCCCTCTCTCTCTCTCTCTCTTTCTCTCACTGATGTTGAATCTCAACTCAGTTCTTCATTCTCTAGTCCGCATTATTTTGCCACATTCAATTGAGTATAGAAGATGCGCCTTAAGTCATGCATAAATTTAATTTTAAAGTAAGAGGGTATCATAAAGGTAACATCTGTAGAATCTATGCGAATGAAATTGCAGACTAGGTCCAACACCACTTACTGCACTTAACTTGAGGGGATCTTAAAGCTGTCCCTAAATAGTTTTGTCATGGTTGATAATGATGATGATGAATTTAATGATTGTGTAATTTCTCTGTCATTCATTTTTGTAATGTCCAATAAGTTTATTAAATCTACTTATGATTTTGCATGAAGTTTTTGAAATCCATTTACATCTTGAATCAAAAACGTGCAGAGCTCTTCTGAAGCTTTTCATATCTGTATTTTTATCTATCTGGCTAAGTTTCATTTGGGATTTCTTTATGCCTTGTGTCTTACACATCCAGGTTTTTCTTTCCTTGTGATAAGTTGATGTTTCTTTTGTTGCAGGGATTGGAAAGACAATCAAGGAGAAAGTTTGTGTACATACCAGCAGAGATATTCGTGCTATTGCAAGCCAGCTAGTAAGCATGTGGATCGAAGTTTTCCGCAAGGAAAAGGCTGCAAATGGTAGATTGAAGCTTCTGAGGCAGACAGCAGTTTCTGAACAGTCAAAGTTCAGATCTAAAGATCAGAAATTAGTAACTACGCCTTTATGTAGAGGAAACGAAGCAATGGATAGTAGGGGTATTCTTACGCCTCCTTCATCTGCTGGAAATCATTCACCGTCCAAAACAAAATCTAGGAAAACTGATAAGGCAGGAAAATTAGAGTTGGCAGAGAGGAAATTGTCAGATACTCGGAGGAAGTTTCAAAAATTGGATTCTGAAATGGGGAATGTTACCACACCATCTGTAGAAGCTGCTGCCCTTGATGCTGCTGAAGCTGCACGTGCTTCTGCTATTGCAGCTGCAAAGGTTTGTTGTAAACACTCTGTACTTGGTATATTTTCTGCATCTTTGAGATTTCTTTATGCTATTGTTAGGGGCTGTTTGGTAAGTAAATACTCTGAATTCTAAATGCATTGTAATTATACACGGCATTTGTTTTTTGTCCGACCAATCATCAAAATTCTCAAAGCTCCTGCAAAAGGATTGCACCATTCTTTTGCAGTCAAACAAACATCCCTTTAGTTAAAAAAAATATTTAATTGTTATATTATTTATTATTTTCTGCAGGCATTTGCATCTTCGGAAGCAGAGATGAGCACCTTTCGAGAACTCCCAAAGATACCATCATTTCATAAATTTGCTAGGCGTGATCAATACATGCAGTTGGATGACTCTGATATCAGAAAGAGATGGTCAGGTGGTGTTTCTGGGAAGCAAGATTGCATGTCTGAGATCGACTCAAGAAATTGCAGGGTTAGAGACTGGTCTCTTGATTTTACCTCTACATGCAGAAATTTTGAGAGTTCCAGACTTTCCGATGATATGAACCAAAGTCTTTCAAATGAGATCGAATGCCCATTAAATTTTGGGGAACAGTCAGGTGAAAGTGGAACAATTGATAGTAGATTGACAAAGGCATGGGTTGATACAGATTCTGCTAGTAATGGCGCAGTGAAAGATTCTTCAGCCATTGAGAGATGGCAACTGCAGGCAATGGACGCAGATGTAGAATTTTATAACCGCGTTCATTTGAGGGACGAAGAGGACTCGAATAGAAGACAGAAGCTGCAGGCTTTGAAGCAGCATGAATCTTCTGATAGAATGTCCGCCTCGCATGTTGCAGAGAACAAATCATCATGTGAAGGTCATTCTAGAGGAGTGGAACACATTAGACAAGGTGTTGTGGATTATGTTACATCACTTTTGATGCCTCTTTATAAAACGAGGAAGATTGATAAAGATGGTTATAAGTCAATCATGAAGAAAACTGCAACAAAGGTGGCCTATAGTTTCCACAAACTTAGATGAAGCTTGCTATTGACTACTACAACATGCTAACTTATTGGGTTTTTAATCTGTGTTTTTTAGGTTGTCGAACAGTGCACAGAGACAGAAAAAGTGATGAATGCATATGAGTTTCTAGATTTCAGGCGTAAGAACAAGGTTTGTACTTCCTTGATTCATCAATGTCTTCGATTTACTCACTAAATCCAATGGGAGCTCACTTTAAGGGTCTGTTGGGCTTTTTCTTTTCTGTTTTTGTATTTGTATTTTTATTTTTCATTTGTTTTAAAAACTTGTTTGTTTAGTGTATTTTTTGCATGTTTTTTTTTTGATATTTTTTTTAAAATAAATCAACTTGCTTTTAAAAATATTCAAAACTGCTTTTCTGTGTTTTGACTGTTTTTAAAAGAGAACGCATTTATTTATCTAACAGAAAGTTTGATATTTACATTTAAAACACTTTGGTATTAAAATATTATGCACAAAAAAGTGTAGTTCACTTTTAAAAGTTGATGATAGTTGTATTTTTGATGTGATGAGAAATATTAAGTGTAATGTATATAAATATGAATGTTTAGGTATTATATATGTATATATATAAGACTTGTGTAGTATGTAAAACAGCCATTGCAACCAAACTTGTTTTATTTAAAACATAAACAAACATAATTTAAGGAAAAAAAATAAAGTTGATCCCAAATGGTCTCTAAGTTAATGGTTTTCATTTCAAGCAGGTTTTACTTTAAAATTGAATTTTCCAGTTTAGATGCCAGAAATTTATTCAGTGAGCATGTTGTCATAACTGGTACCATCAGTTTTAGTATTTTATTTTATTTTATTTTAATTTTGTACTTTTCCAGATAAGAGCTTTTGTGGACAAGTTGATTGAAATGCACATGGCAACAAGACCCCCAGCAAACTCTTGATTATCGCTTGCTGCAGATCCTGGAATGCCTATAATTCATCACTGCAGTTTTTTGCTGCAAGGACTGTAAGCAAGTGAGCAGTTTCTTGTTTTTCAACTCCAGAACTGGATGGTATTTTTGCAAACTGAATTTTGCATGAACACCAATGCCTTTGTACCTTTGATAAACACGATTATGGCAAAGGCATAGTTGAAAGATCTGCCCTTAAAATACCAGTTGAGTTTCCATATTGTTTATTATGGATTCTTTGCTGGAGGACGGTGCTCTCGTTCCTTTTTTGTTTTGGAGGTCAGTTTCGGTTAGGGAACGGTGAAAAAGGATCAGGAGTTCAAGATTCGTGCATGACTGGTCATGACAGGCCTATATCCAGGAATTGCTTTCTAAATGTCAAAGGCCCATTAAACATAAATGGACTAGAATGTTTTTGTGTGTAGGTTTACCCACATCACACAAGAATCATGTATTCTTAGGTTCTATTTTGACCCTATTCTTTGTTTAGGGAATCAAATGTGTTTACAAGATAAACTCTTTTTTCTTTTTTCTTTGTTCTTTTTAAATTTTTTGGATCTGTACAGTTTTTTCATTTGAGATTTTTTTTTTGTTAAATGCCATCGACTAACATGAAAAGTCAAATTCTTTTGATTTGCTGATTTCTGTAATCAGAACAAAGTGGGGGAAAATAGCATCTGGAGTTTGGTATTGGATATCTGTATGTTTTTTAAATCTCATCCGGATGTCTTTCCAAAAATATATGATGCATTTTTTGAAATTTTTTTGCTGGAGTCTTTTTAAGTATTCTATAATTTTGTTTCTTTCTGTTCTATATTATTGGTAGATGAAGCGAGATGAGAAAATATGTGCAGTCTACTACATTATTTTTACAAGGTAATTTCATCAAACAGCTAGAAAGTAGATTTACTGATTCTTCTTGCATTTTTTTTTTGGAGTAAAATTCAATTATTTATTTTATTTGGATTGACAGGGTTCAATTGCAGTTTTTATAGTGTGAGGTAAGGAGTACAGAAGGTGAATTCTTGGTACTATATCTTTATTTTGGAGGCATTTACATACATACCGCCTAAATTTTACTTATTGCATTTACACTACCCAAATTGTTCATAACACATAAAAAATACCACCATTTTGACTTCTAAAAAGTGAAATGCATTTTTTCTGCATAGGTAAGGTGTTATGCATGTAAAAATTGAAGTTTAGGTTTTATGTAAATGCATAAAAATCGAATGGTGTGTGTATATCATTAGTTTATTATCTCTTTGTTTTCATGTGGATATGATCTTATTTTTGCTGTCTGCTTGTTTAGCATTTACAAAAGCTTTGCAGTGTGCTGTAATTTTGAATGTTTGATCTTTTTTTATTATGTATCGTTTGCCAAAGTTTTCTAATATTTTTCTTTCTTCTAATAATTTGCTTTTCTAGGAATATTGTACGTAGCATGTTTCTGTAGTAAAAGCTTGTAGCGACTGAGTGAGGAAGTCTGCTGTTCTTCATTTGCTTCATTTATCGAAATGCAATTTTGCTTACCATTCTTTTCCTGTATTCTGTTCTTTCTACAGGTTTTGAAGATTTGTCATAGTTTTCTTAGGAGTTGGAGCTACCGCACATGACATGGCTTCATTCTTTGCGAAGCTCCGCATCATCCTTAAATACAGATATGGTGAGTTAAAACTTTAATTTATTCCATCTAAAAAATTAAAAAAAAAACTTAAATTTATAGTACTGATTCTGGATTTTAAAATGATTTTTTTTTTGTTTTAATTTTCATTTTTTATCTTTGATGGGATGATATGCAAAGATCTTCTAAGATCTATATATATATATATATTACTAAAAAAAGGAAATCGGTAGGCCCAAATACCGATATCCCATGCGCTAAGCCCCATGTTGAGAGCCCACGCAATGTGCCTAAATATTCGAGAACCCAGCGCCAATGGGGATCGAACCTGGGAGCCCACGCAAGTTGCCAAAATATTCGAGAACCAAGCGCCAATGGGGATCGAACCTGTGACTTAAGGGGATCTAAAGTGAATCCCACCAAACAACAGGCCACGGCTTGCGGTGCATGCGTGCGCGCACAGATATAGATATATATATATATAATGTAAAAGAGTAGTTGATCCTGCAATAGTTAATTCATTAAGAGCGTTGTCTATATTCTCGTTTCATCTTTTTTCTTGTCCTGCCTCGTGAGATGAACATTTTCTTTTTTTTAATTATTTGTTTCTTTGGGAGATGATCATTATCAGTTTTCGTGGAACTGTTTGGATAACTTAAAATTGTTTATTGAGCAGTGTAATTTTTGTAAGAGCTATAATATCTCGAGTTCAGGATCTGCCTATTTATAAAATTGTTCACACATCATATTATATTGAAGAAAAAAAAGTCAGTAGATTTTTTTCTTATATATCCATGACTTCAAATTTGATATTTATATTGAGAACACTTTGTTGTCATAAATCTCCGAATGAAAATGTGCTTCTTGTTTAAGTTGTTAGTCGTGCTACTTTTTGGTGTGTAAATATAGCTTTAGGTGTTGAGAGTTGTTTGATGTAAATATACTTTATTTTATTTTACAATTTTCTTAAAGGAGAGTTTTGTGTTGACGGACAATACTACTATCATTATGAATGTATGTCTGAAGCTCTCATTGATTGCTTCATCTTGTTTGTCTGTTTTGTTTTGTTGGATCTATTTCCTGCTTCCCGAGTTCCCAACATCTCTCGAATTTCATTATTTTTTAAGGGACATTTACATGATTTTTTACAAACAATATAAAATGCAACTGGTTACAAAATGCATTTAAAAATATTTTTACTGCACTCAACAGATGATAAAATTTTAATGTTGAAAATCTTTTTAACAATAATTTGTATAATCTGATTGAAAAAACCCTAAACTTTCATTAAATACTAAAATGAGTGACTACATATCCAGTAATAATTGTAGTAAAGACTGAAAACTCGGTCGAAATTTAAAATTCTAAGGCAAAAGAAAAACAGATCGCAGACCTCTTTCAACGAATAGCTTAAAGAGTGTGAGTCATGTACATGCCAAACAATTCATAAGAATTTACGAATCCAACTTTGTTTTTACATTTCAAACAATCAAATCTTCCTTATCAAATAAAAATAAAATAGGCCCCCTTAATGCAAAGACGAGTATTGACATAAAGATACCTAAAAACATGGGAGCTGTTTCATGTTATTCTTCTATGAAAATAATTACAAAACATTTGATTCAAACCGATTTGATTATAATTTTAGACACTAAACGACAGAAAAATCTCGACATCAAGGTAAATAAATAATAGGAAAAAACTGCACGATATAAGTACTCAAAATGGTTAATAAATATATATATGTATGTAATAAATAGAGTCTGTAGCAATCGACTAGCAGAAGATCTTATTAAAACGTTCTGAATATAAAAGTGGTTCCTAAATAGAAGCACAAGGCCCGGTTCAAATGCTGGAAGCTATAGAGATCACCAAAGGAGAGCAAGAATTTTAATCAGCCCTAGATTGGCCAGCCCTAGACGACAGAATTATGCCAACTATCAATCCATAGAGCGCCAACGCCTCAGCAAATATCAGTATCAGTATCATCCCCACGAACAGCTTCGGCTGCTGTGCATTGGCTCTGCAAATTTATTTTTACACAAAAGAAAACAAATATTATTATTATTAGGAATAATAACAATAAATACCACCTAATTCTGATGCATTTACATACTTCTTTATAGGTAACACATTCCACTTTACTTATAAATGACAAACGTGTATTTTATTTTATTTTTTTAAAAAACACATTCCACTTTACTTATAAATGACAAACGTGTATTTCATTTTTTTTTTTTTTTTGTTTAAATAAAATTAAAATGATGATAGTTTTGGGTTGTATAAACGTAAAAAAATAAAATAAATAAGGTTTAGGTATTAGATGTAAATCTATAGGAATCGGGTGCCATGTATGTAAATACCCCCAACCTTAATTGGTGAAACACATGTGATGATGATAGTTTTGGGTTGTATAAACGTAAAAAAAAAATAAGGTTCAGGTATTAGATGTAAATATATAAGAATCGGGTGCCATATATGTAAAATACCCCCAACCTTAATTGGTGAAACACATGTTAAACTAAATTTTTTGAATGAGAGATTGTACGCATATTTATCCAATCAACTTTGTATTTTTCACATGAGTTGGTAAATAATTTAATCATCCTGAAAAAGAAAGAAATTCAAATCACGCATAACTCTTATGTTGTAGTCTTATTATAGATCACATCAACAATGTGAACCTTCAAGTTTAACGTTAAATAGGCAAAGAGTCTGTAAACATTGTTATTTATATGGAACCTATAGCATGCAGAGTAATGTAAAACCAACATTATTATACTGAAACAATGTTACAAACCAGCAAAAATATAATTTTTATCATTTTTCACAGGGTTTTCTCTTGGAAGAAATATTCTACGGCATGGGAAAATAAAAAAAATAAAATTCTCTGGGATGCAAATAAGCTGAAGGTTTGCAAGATATTGTAAGGTCTATATTTCTAGTGCACTCGCATCCATCAATTTAATTAAAAAAAAAACTCTTTTTTAAACAAAAAACATAAAGCACCAAATATTCTGAAGAAGATAATATAATGGCTATGTTTAAAAAGCAAATGCCGATTTGATATTATATTTTGATTTAAAAATTTAGACTGTACATGTTCTGTTTCATATCAAAATGTAAACAAAACATGAAAGAAAATATGAAAAATAAGCAATAGAAAATAAAAAATAAAAGTGAGCCAAAGGCCCCTTAAGCAAGTCAATACTGGAGTTTAGGCTCAGCAGAAAATGAAACAATAATAAATATGACAATATCAACAAGAATTAGAAAGCAAATGCGAACAATAAGCTAAGGAATTAATTTCCACAAAAATAAATTTCTGATGCATAAATTTTTTTACTAAAATCAATAGCGCCAAACCTATAAATAACAAATTATGTAGAAAAAACAAAAAATAAACGAGATCCCCACAGCTTCACAACAACCACACAAGGAAATGATTCTCTCTATGAACGGAGGAGTTATGCTTAGTGTTAAATTTTCAAGGCAGTTAAACCACGGTTCATAACCAAGAAACGAAATATTAGTAAGATCAGCCACAAGTCCCGCATCATAGATAGAAAAATCCCATGAACAGAAACAACAAAATCTCAAAAGCCCACAAACCCAGCAATCAAATGTTAGTAAACTATAATATCCAACATATTAAAAAAATAATAAAAATAAGAAGGGATAATTCCAAAAACCTCTTCTTATTATAGAAAACAAGCACATAAATCCAAAAATCTCCATTTAAAAAATCAATACTATCGCCCAAATTCCAATGCCTACGAGTCAATGAAAATAAATAACGCAACAACAGATCACATAATCTATACAAATGTTATATTATTTTAAGATCAACTCCATATGTATTCAAATTTAAGCAACGTATCATGAAAATTGATTTAACGGAAAAAAGGTTAAATTCACAGTAAGCTTAAGATGATATAAACTAAAAGCTGGGAGAAGGAAAACAAAAAAAAAAGTAAAAAACTAGGAAAAACAACCTTTCTCGGCAAATGCAATAGAAAATTTTCTGGCAATCAACACTAGCATGTTCCCAATAATAACAACAAAAACAAGCCTTAAACATACTGAGTGGGGTTCGCTACATGAATTCTTTTTCTCCATTGGGTGCTATTGAGTGTCATATTTTCATTTAATTCTAAAAAACTAAGATCATTTTTTTATACAATATTATCAAGTTTTTTAGGTATACTACTTCAACCTTTCTTAACATAGTCAAATCTAGAACATCCACTCTCCTAATAGGGTCATCACATGGTCGGACCATCTATAAGGTGATTCTCTCTAATTTTGTCTGCCATTGAAGCTACTTCAACCCTTTCACAAATATATTCGTTTCGCATCTGGCAACACTAGCATGTTCCCAAAAACAGATATAACTAATAAAATGAAAAAAAAATGCATGAAAAAATCAATACTTAATATGATTCTTCTGATGGGAATAAACATGAAAGTTTTCAGGACATAAATTCTTCTAAGACAAAAAATATTCTCAACTTCGATGATTAAAATATAACACAGACTCTTTAGGCAGCAAATAATGTCTCCAATATCAAAGAGCTCACACAACAAGATACAATTCCCTGATGTGAATGAGATATCTATGTTTAGCACATACTGTCACTAAAGGATGCATGGAATGTCCCTCTTGACTTGATTCTCTGAAAACCTAACTCCAAACCAAAGCTTTAAAAAGTAAAATCGGGAATCAAAGCGTTTTTTCTTTGTGACGTAAGGCAAAAACCTCGAAGCAAATTGAGGCACAAGCCTCAAAATAAAAAAATTATAAACACATAAATTTAAACACAATTCATAAATATGCATTTGACAAATCACAACTCTTGATCATTAAACTCAAAATTTAAATATGTCAATAAACTTCCCTGGTTCACTTAATAAAACATCCTAATCCCAAATATAAGAGTTGAACATTAAACTTAGAATTTAAATAGCCACAAGAAATAGGATCCAAAGCAGTATCATCGTCATTTTCATCATCTTCCTAAAAATTGTCATACATAATAACTCTATCTTCCTTGAATTTTGTGTTATCATCATCTTTAAAATTTTCTTCCATTACCACATCTTTCATTTTACTCCCTACATCAATTGACATTGGATTCAATATAATTAATAACACAACTAAGTAATTAATTATACATTAATTATGGAAATACCTTTAGATTTTTTTAAAGCTCCAACCCCATTTTGTTTTTTTCTTTTAAATGATTGTGAATAGAAGTTGCTCCAAATTCAATCTCTCTGATCCCTTTCAATGTTAAAATTGATATATTCATTATCATCATTAAAAGTCATTTATTCATCTTCAACTTCAAATACTTCAGCATTTTTATACGCTGTCCATTCATCATCGGACGTAATATCATCAGTAGTCAAAGGATCAATTCCAACACAACCATTTCTATGTTGTCATAAAGTGTCTATCTTTCAATTTTTTATTGAACTTAACTTAAACAAACTTGTTCCTTCAATTTGGAGCCAATCAATTTCTTCTCTTTTATTACAGTTGGTTTAACATGCTCCAATTATGCTCGCATGCCGAATCTGAACAAGTCAAACTAAGAACTTTAACATCAAATACTTTCAGTTCAAGCAAGTCATCTCCGAATTGTGCTCACGAATGTTCAAACAAAAGATTAGAGGAAAGTAGCAGTATATATTAAGATGTAATTTTATATTTAAATGATAAACTCATAGATTTAAATTATGGATAAATGAAATTTATCAGATGAGCATGTTTTGTTGCAGGCTTTAAGATGTTTTAAATCCTGACATTCTATCCTTTAAATGATCATTGACTTTAAGATAGTTAGACTCAGGGACAATTCTATCCATGCATGCATATAAATTGATCTTAACCTTTTTATCCACATGAAAGTTTTTATCAAAATAAAATTGAGGTTTCAAAAAATATGCAGCAGTATGAAAATATTGACGAAGCTGACGATCGTCAACGATTTCATATATTTCTTTATAAATTGCTTCCTGTCCTCCTAATTCTTTTGTTATCTCCTCCTTTGCTTTGCTTGTAGCTTCATAAATAAGTCTCATAGCAGAATCTCTCTCACTATCAATCATTCGTAATACTTTCACTAATAGAGTTGTAGTCTTCAGAGCATAACTAACACTAAGCCAAAATGAATCATCTCAGAAAAATCTTCTTCACTTGATTTCCTTCTAATTTTTTTGCCCAAGTACTTATATCCCTTCTTCAGAAGCTAACATAGCCTCCAAAGATTGTCGTAGCTCTTTAAATCTTTACAAAGTCAGATAAGCCATGACAAATCTTCTAATTGCTAGTCAGATAAATTCTTTATCTATGAATTTCTTCATCAAGTTTAATACCCAAGGTGCCTTTTTTTAAGCAAAGTGGATTTATGTTGTGAGAATTGTCTCAATTTTTTAAGTACTAAATCAAGACAATACAATGAGTCCAATAAAGATGCTTTCTTTTTCCCATTAACATCCCTTTAGCAGCTTTATAGGCACTTGCATTATTTGTAATAACTTAAACAACTACACTTTTCCCAACTTCTACAACAACCACATCAAGCATTTTCAATAGCAATTGTGCATCTTCTACAAAAGCTGATGCATCAACATATTTCAAAAAAAATTGTTCCATAAGGGTTGTTAATAAGAAAATTTATAATATTTTTTTTCTAATACTAGACCAACCATCACATTATAATAATAGCTAGTCTCAGCCCATGTCTTTTTCATTTCACTTGATCTATCATTCTTGTCGTAGTTTTAACCTCATCATCCAGCATCCATGCTAGCATCTCATAAATGTTAGGAAGATGTAGCCCTCGCCACTAATTTCTAACAAAACGAAGCATATTGATCCATGAAGAGCTCCTAATTACGCTAAAAGAGATTTCATTCTCATAAAAACATCTTGCAATATCTAAACATACTATATTTCTATGTTCTTTTGCAAAAGTTGGAGGAGGAATTGTTTGAGTTGGTATTCTCATCTTCATCCACATTCACAACAAATCTAATCATTGGTCCTCTATCAGAAGAAGGCAAATGACTTCCATTATTGGAACCATCATATTGTGAGCTAAAATAAGAATTATTCACAATCAACATGCATTTATGTTCAAATTTGGCAGCATAATCACACACAAACTTTAATATTTAAGTTAGAATTTAAAAATGGAAAAAATCGCGATGGTCAACATATCAATAGAGGGTTGCATCAAACCGTGTCAATGCTTTTTTTTGCGGTCGTCTTCCGAGCGAAAGACAATTCAAAAGTAATTTATGGGAACAGTGCAGTGGAGAAAAGCAACGAGTATACAAAGGTCCGATTTTGACACCACAGAATATTCAAAAGGGCACAAAAGATGGGGACGATTCGCGGTGACCCTACTATGTTCAAGACCTTGGTGTCGGCAGAACCATCAAAAGTGACAACTTAATTGGAGAGGTCATTACCTAAGACAATGAGAAGATTTCTAATACTTTTAAATACTACCGAAAAATCATGAAGGGTTGTAATTCGATTGTGTGATTTTTTATGAAGAAAATGAAGAAGAATAACTTCCAATACGAGAATGGGGAAAACAAAACTTCTAAGAAGTTAGAGAATGTCATGATGAGTGTAATAGTGCGGGCGCTATCAAATTTCAACCAACCTTTCATTGTAAAGGCTGAGGCTTCAAGCTAACCCATGAATTAGGCGCGGTCCTCATGCAGTGTCAACAATCCACCAATTGTTTCAATCAACTGTTGACGACGAGAGCCAGACTCAAATAAGTTAATGAGTGAAAGTCATATGGCTTGATCTAGCAACGATTTCATTTTTTCCCCACCTTGAGAACAAGGTTTTTTTTTTTTTGAAAAGGAAACAATATTCACGGCTGCCTAAAGGCAATTTTATATTGTATTAGTTATTACTGTGGGGTATAAATAGAGCTAATAAGCTTAGGGTCAGGAGGGATGAAGATATTTTTGTCTTGATTCTTACAACTGACTCAAATAAGTTAATGAGTGAAAGTCATATGGCTTGATCTAGCAACGATTTCATTTTTTCCCCACCTTGAGAACAAGGTTTTTTTTTTTGAAAAGGAAACAATATTCACGGGTGCCTAAGGGCAATTTTATATTGTATTAATTATTACTGTGGGGTATAAATAGGGCTAATAAGCTTAGGGTCAAAAGGGATGAAGATATTTTGTCTTGATTCTTACAACAAGGGCTTCGGAGAGACGCCTTCCTCTAGAATTGGTCGTTAGGGTTAGGGTTTGAGAGAGAATCCCTATCTCTCAAATTGTAGTTATTAGGGTTAGGGTTTGGAAGAGATCACCTTCGGATTGTGTCGTTTTGTTTTGAAGAAATAAAATAATTGTTTGCCCTAATTTCTATGGAAACCCTTGGTTGGTATGACACACCAAACATAAACTTTCATTTAAAGAAACAATCTAATTAAAGGCTCAATAGCCATAACCAATATAGAACCACTAAGATGAGGACCAACAGCAAAATTAGCTTAAAAAACAGTTACAGTACTCACAACTCAACCAAACAGAAATAAAGTCATCATAGGCAATTTATATATATATATATTAACAAGAGCAACCGACAAACAATAAAAATAATGCTCTATCAATTTGCTCAAACCAATGCACATGTCCAACACTTTCAACTAGGACGAATTTTATATTTTGCATGAGGTAGACATGTAGCAGCTAAAAAAACTGTGAACATTTTACACTAAAGTAAAATTATCACTTGAGAGTTACCCGAGAGATTCAAAGAAATCAAATAGCAAGCTGGTAGTAGTGCATGTTAGAAGTGAAGCAGAAGATATCACAATAGAATATGGTTAAATTTGTGGAAACCCAACTCTAGTTAATCATTTATACAATTGCACAAATTGTATAAATGTTCTATAAAGAAATTGCAACATGAACAATTAAAATTTGCAAACAAGTGTATCTAATTGTTTTTGCAACAAAAAAAAAACATTATAAAAAGAAAAAGAAAAAGAAAAGGAAGTTATGGAAGCTTCAAGACCTTAGCATAATATTTTCAAAATGTAAATTAATCAAAAAATCATACCACAAAAGTACCCCTTGCAGTGCATAACCAAAAGTCATATCAGACGCATTTACATACATTCCAACCATTTCTTATGTATTTACATATCTAAGACCTAAACTTTACTTCTTAAATTTATACAACCCAAATCTTTCATATTACATAAAAAATGCCACTAGTTTAACTTTTTTAAAATTGAAATACACCTTCTCATGCATGGGTAAGGTGAGGTGTAAAATTTAAGTAAACGTGTTAGATATGAAATTACATGGGAATTAAGTGGTACGTATGTAAACATTCCTTCATATTATGGGGTGAAAACTTGTATCCCTTAAAGCATGATCACAAGAGAGTTGCTACAGTGACCAAAAGTGGTTAAACAGAGATAAATGTTGAATGAGCTGGGTAGGGTAAATTGCCCTTTAATCCCTCAATATGCATTTGTTTCTAACCATTATTATGAGGATTAAAAAAAAATCTGTAACCATTATTATGGCGATAAAAGAAAATTATGTCAATGCATCAAATTCAGCACATTTTTTTGGTTTCCTTTCTTGGCTCATTCATCACTTCTCTGACATAATTCTACAAAATCATTTTTATTTGGACGATTTGCACTTGATGAGTAAGGATGGACAGTTTTATAAGCCCCATGGAAAGCATTATGAAGTATAAAATAGGAAAAAGAAGGAAAATGCCTCCATAAAAATGATTTCATCCTCAAAGATCCAAACTTCAGTAAAACTATGCAGAGATGTGAAAGCTCCATAAATTTAACAGAACATTTCGAATGTGTGAGTCCAAAGAATTAATCATGAAGTAAAACACAAAACGAGATGTCAAGCAGCATCAAAACAAAATATAAACCGAACAGATCTAAAACCCTAAAGCTCAAATTTAATGAATATGTAAATTCGTGGTCATAAATAATCCTAAACAAAAGTAAAAAAAACTATTACCTAACCCCAGCATCACCCACGATCCCGATAGCCATACCGGCAGAAAGACCAGCGAGTCCGCATGCCAAACCAGATGACAGATGCGCATAGCCATCAAAGAGGTAGTAAGACTTCGCCTTGGGGTTTATCCCCGTGCTGATAATAACAGCAATAATAAGGCCATAGATACCTAGCACTCCAGCCATAACCACCGGCACGATTGACTTCATCACGAGCTCAGGTCTCATCACCCCCATCGAAGCCACGCCGACACCACTCTTCGCCGTTCCGTAAGCAGCTCCCATGCCTGAATACATGCCACGGAAAGAAAGATCAGACGAAGCAATAAATCTATAGAAAAGATCCATAGGATGAAGAGTGAGAGGCTAGGGTTTACAAGAGAAGACAAGGGCGGCGGCGGCGCCGAGGAAGCCGAAGAAAGGAGCGGTTTCATCACCACTGAATCCGGCCATTTTGGTTGATTGGGAGATGATCGGATCTTCTTAGGAAAATTTTCTCCTCTCAATCCCTCCCCCTACCTCCCTCCTTATCTCGTCGCCGGAGAAGGAGGAAGAAGCACAAAGAAGACGGGTGGATGATAGATGGATCGAAGGATAGTGTTAGGATGCTCCGTGGACTACAATAGGATGAAGTGATCATTTGATCATGACCGTCAGATCTTCAGATAAGTCTGACCACAAGGCTCCGCTGGATATTTGTTGTGAAACATGTGGGATGAAGGACAGCTGTCAATTGTTAGAATATCTTATTATTGAATTTTTTTTTCATCAAAACCACAGTTTTGCACTATTTTTAATTAAATGATTTTAATTATATTGCTCCATTTCATAATTTTAAATAAATAATTCTCTCCAATCAAGCCCTTGATCCTTTTACATGCATATCACCCAAGTCCTATATATTTACATATCTAACATCTAAACATTCATTTTTTATATACTTAGACCGCCCAAAATGAACATCATACGAAAAATAGTATAATTTTAATTTAAATAAAATAAAAAGATATTCTCGTGTTTTAAAAAGATAATGTATATATAATGCATATCAACTTATGCATGAAAAATTATATCCTACATCGTAAAAATTAAAATAATAATGTTTTTAATGTAAAAAGAAAAGTTACGAGGTTATACATGTTACAAAATAATTTAAATATTAGAAATATAAATATATAAAAATTTGAGTGGAATGTAAGTACAATGATGAAATCAAAATAAAAATAAAAAAATAGAGATGACAAGACAATTATTTACATTTAAAACTTTCACCTCATTCAAAAAATTTTAAAAATAATTAAGATTTAATATTTTAATTTACGAAAACGTCACACCTAAAACTTTCATATTTATCTATCTCATGTTTAAAAGTGTGTTTAGGGCGATTTATGCATTTCAGAATAAATAGCTCATCTTGAAACGTGCTCGCAGGTCGACGGTTTGCGTTTAATGTAAAAATGAAACTACGCTTTCGGACAAACGGGCAGAACACGTGATCCAAACGATAGCACGGCATTTTCAAAAACGCCTCCACTAATAACCAGCACCAAACGGGCCCAAAATTTTCATATTTATGAACATCATACGAAAAATAATACGTGATCCAAACGATAGCACGGCATTTTCAAAAACACCTCCACTAATAACCAGCACCAAACGGGCCCTAAATTTTCATATTTATGAACATCGTACGAAAAATAATATTTATTATCACATTTTAATAGTCAAATTCATCTTTTCATCCATAAGAAAAACGTTGTGTAAAAATAAAAGTTTAAGTGTAGACAAGTAGATCCACAAGTATTAGGAGCAATGTATGTAATTTCCAATAAATTTTAAAATTATATAAGACATGAACCAATTTTGTTAAAATGTAATATTTATGAACACCTACCTTATCACCCCCACTTCCACCAGTGTACGAAATTGTCCAATTAAAATTTAGTTGTTAAATATCTAAATATATAAAAATTAAATTGTATATACATAATTCTTCTTAATTAAAAAAAAAAAAAAAAAACTGTTCACACAAATGAGTGAGATATCGAAATCTCCTTCATTTATAAAATAAGAATCCGACAGATTTTTTTTTTTTCTACGGCCAAAAAATGTTAAGATATTTAAAATTCAAAACAAAATAAGAAAAATCATAATTGCATATCATACCATCAAATCATTAGAAATTCCATAAATCATTGAAAACAGAAATTGACATTTTTGACGTGTTCTTTGATATTATCATAAATAAGCAATATTTAGGCATAATTCATAAATCATATATTATTAAATATGTTTGCAGATTATTAAATACAGAACAGTTTATGGCCATTAAACGGACATCAAAATACATGTGCTATACGGATCCTATCATAAAATCTGATGGTAAAGAGAGGAGAAACCCTTGATTATTTAAAAAAAACTTTTTTCTTTTTTTTTGCCCATAAATTACAGATTAATTAAGCAGCGTTGCAGGCAGTTACAGGTAGGAGGTTTTAAATTTCTCCGAGGAGCTTGGAACCTGGGTAAGAGAACAGGTGAAGGGCATTCTGATAGCTTGCTGCTGCAAGTTCTTCCTTGGAAACGTCAAGCAATTGGGCAACATGATTCAACACCTGCAGCAACATGTTGTTTCATTTTAATGAAATAAAACAATACAGGGCGTTTGCATTTATATACCACCCAGTTCATATGTATTTACATACCTAACATCTAAATTTTACTTGTACATTTATGTATCTAACTTTTAAATCCAGGTAATTAATGTGGATCACCCTAAAGATATAGAGCATAGAACGGATGAGAGAAATGAAAACAAAGAGTGTGTGTGCGTGCGCACAGTAATGCAAGAGTTTTGATAGAGTAAACTCAGGAGTTCATTTTCTACACTATCTATAGATTTCAGGAGTATCTAGTGTAAAATTACAGTTTGCCCCCATTTTAATAAAGGATGTTATATATTATTATGTAATATTTTCATATTTGTAACCGACTCTGACATCATTTCATATCCATAACTAATATTAGTGTTGTTTCATATTCATAACAATTTGACTATCTGATACACTGTCCTTTGATATTCATAAACAAGACTCATTGGATTTCCTCAAGCTTCGTGCAGACATATTTTTGAGATAATTGCGATAGGAATTAGAAAATTAAATGAAAAAATTGACTTATTTATTGCGTAATAACTACTTTAAGAAGTGAATTTCTTGGATTACAGTGCTCGCGGTCCCTATAAATAATTTGTGATCAGCACTTCTCCATTTTTTTCTCGGTTTTCTGCCCTTCAGTCAGTTGTTAACAGGAGAGATTCTAATGCCGAGTAGCAAGAAGACTTCTGTTGAGGAGGTAAATGAGACGGCCATGGTGAAGGCCTTTGGAATTTTAACTAAAAAATTTCATCCTTCTAAGGTTGCAGAGGAGAAAAGGAAACCGAAGGGTAGCCAACCCGTGGCAAAAAAGAAACCAAACGATGAGGATCGACCAGTAATAAAAAAGAAGCAGGAGAGAGAAGGCTGGCTGGTCGGCACAAAGATACTAGAAGGAGGGAGCCGACCAGAGGGAAAAAAGTGAGTAAAAAAAATGGCCCATAAGACAAAAGTGGAGGAATTGGAAGAAGCGGCTGAGTCATTTGACTCGATGTCGCTCCATCGTGAAATGGGAAGCAAGGCGGACGTGCCCCTCACTGGTGTGACGATCCTTGCCCCTGCATCGATCTGTGAACGATCGGCTCAACAACCAGTCCAGTGGTCGAAGAGACCAAGGTCCATCAGCATGGGGCTACAATTGCCTTTCCTTCGATCAGTGAGACCAGCCGGATGGTTTTCCAACCGATTATTGGTTAGAGCTTACGATCATCTAAAGTAGAGTAGAAAAACCCCGACTCTCTTTGATTGATTAGATTTGTTGTTTTTTCTAACATTTGATTATTCTTACAGATGAGATCGTGCAGATCATCAACTCATCAATGATGGAAGTCAGCCATTTTGTGATTCCAGAGGCGGCCGAAGGACCGCCAGCTCCAACTTGATTGTCTAATCCTTAGGAAGTTGAGAGAGAGAGCAACAGTCGATGAGGTCCACCAGCATTGTTGGCTCACTGAATGGATGAATGGTGGACTCCTTCACCCGAGAAGCTGACTTGCAGAGGGAGGTTATCATAATAGACCTAGCAACCCTTCGTCGGGAATACATGGTCGAATTGGTTTCTCTCAGGGCGAACATGGCAACTCTTCAGTTGAAGTTGACAGAGGTACAGGCGACTTGTTTGACCTTCCAGGTTAAGGCAGAGGAAGAGAGTGTTGAGAGGTTTTAGTTTGAGGGGCGAGCCTGTATCAAAGTCAAGTGAGTCTTGGTCTTGTATCGGCTGAGGTGACCAAAAACTCTAGTATAATATATTTTCTATTATGAATAAATAAAAATTTAATTTTGCAAATTTTCAAAATCTTGTCATTTCCTTCTCTTAAATTTTGCGTTGATTTTATGTGAATTTTCGGAGATCGAGGTATGGATTTCGAGTGTTTCGAATTCTCTTAATACCTTATATATAATGGTCAAAGGAGAAAAGGGTTACACTTTTCAAATCTCCCTTTCACTTCCCTTCAGTCATTTTCTGTCTCTCCTTTAAATCGGTTTACCTTCAGCGATTCGCATGGCTTCTAAGTATTCTTTATAACTCTTTGGTTCGGTGCTAGCAAGCAAGAGGTCTTCCCTGACGTCGTTTGATGTAGAGCTACTCGAAGATACATAAGTATATAACACAAGTATATTACTGGAGGCAGTAGAGTCGGAGGTGAGGGTGACCAATGACTTTGGCGAAGATTTGTTCTTTTACCGGGTCCAATTTCGGTGGAGGCTTTGACTGCCCTTCTTGCATGAGATTTGATCAATCCTACACCACTACAAAGTCATCCCTGCACAAATAAAGTCAAATTCAATTGTGGTCATGATAACCTTTGTAATCTACTTGCGGTGGATGGAGATCCCCTGATCTAGGGAGTTGTTTTCGTACATGTTCTCTTTCAAGGTGGAGCACAACAGTTAAGACATTAATGGAACGATCCAGAAGTTCCATCTGGTCAATCAAGAGAACAAGATCAAGGATTGAAATTTTGGTTCCTCCATGATATCTGTGAAGAATGGGGGATCGCTACAGAACCAACTGGAGAGCCATACAAGAAGAAGGGAGTTCTACCCCAGGTCTTGGAACATGTATAGACTGTTGTGGGCAAACACATGTCAGTTATTTAGTATTCTAAACCTATGACAGTGACCCAGTTGTTGAACCCGCAAGGTTTAGTGCCATGACCCCAGAGTTGTGGCCTACTTCGGATGAGGCAGAGAAGAAAAGGCAAATCGAGAAGATTTCTCAGCTTTCACAGAAAGGATTGAGGAAAAGAAAGGCTAGCGTTCACAGAATCGTGAGGGAAGAGGTCGAGGAAGAGGACAAACCGGCGATCAGAACTATCCCAGGTTCTGAACTGATTCACTCTATTTCTGAGACAATAAAAGTTATCAAAATATTGTCGCCAGAAAATTAATCTTGATCGAACGAAAACTAACTTTAACGAACTTAGAAACTTCGACGGGGTGTCGCCAAGAAAATGAGCAGACTTCCAGTGTTATTGGATATGTTGAGGGGTCATCGAAGCAGCCATCGACATAAGGAGCTCCTTGTCTTCCTCGAGTTTTATCCCACTATCTGAAAGAAGGGAGGTCAGCCGGTTTTCTCCTCAGTCGCCACATGAATCAGCGGAATAGGAGGAAGTGGAGAACTTGGAGGAAAGCCTAAACGGAAAATAGGAGGTTGAGCTTGAATTTGCTCCAGAGCATTGGTCGGTCGTCTCCGAAGAGGAAGTATGTCGGAGGAAGGGCAAGGCTCCGGTAGTAGACTCTAATTCTTCTCTCACCTTGCCTCCAAAGAAAAAAGAGAAAGGAGATAAGGGCTACTGCAGAAGGAGCAGTCAAAGGTCTTCCTCAGCTCAAACTCCAATTTCACCCTAATATATGTGTTGAGGGACAGGTTCCTGCAAGCTCCAACGACGAATGAGCTTTAGTTGGAGGGCTTACAGAAATTGTTGAACAACCTCCGATTTAGAGACCTATGCCAATTGATCAAATAATACCAACTGATTAGACTCACGCACAAATCACATGTCCTCTCTCTACCTTGAAGTGAGAGATAGGCCTTTGAAAGCAGAGATGAAGGAGAGAGAATCCAAGGAGCGTGCAAGACCAAATGAGGATTGGGCAGTCTTAGTTGAGGCTCAGCTAGAGGAGGCTGAGACAGAGCTGGAAATTGAGTCGGAGTGGGTATATGTCATTAAGAAGGAGAATGCGGAACTAACGGAGTAGGTGGCCATGATAAAGACACCCGGAGAATTTTTTGATAATAATGTCACACATCTGAAGGCATGTACTAAGGTAGTCATCTCGACCAATTGTCAGAGTTGGAATGGTCGAACCAAATTACTCTGATCTAGAATGAGTTCAAAAAACATTTCATCGTTCCTGCAGCATCAACTCGCAAAGAGGAGTCTGAGGGAGACAATATGGTGGGTGATGAATTGTACAACACTCGAGCCTTAAGAGTCCTAGACTTAGAAAAAATTCTTATCTTTTTTCATATGCAATCAAATCATTGTAATCGAAAAATTCTATTCATAAAGAAAAGATATGTAACCGAACAAAATTATATCAATGAAAAACGACATTCGGTCAACTTTTACCTGTGTTATTCATTTTTTGTTTATTTACCTGTTTTGCTCAATTATGACATGTTGCATTATTCACAACACTTTTTAGTCGATTTTGATATGTTATTCGTCCAGCTCAAGTCTTATAATGTGCTTATCCCCCTCGTTCGGTCGTGTCACTGCCTCAAATGATGTCGACTGTCAAGACCTAACTGTTGGGATGATTTACACAGTACCCCCCTACCCCCCGGTGTTTGTCGTTACTAGGCACGAAACCATCTCAAGCGCTTCGCCCGGCTTGAGTTTTAGGAATACTTTTTATTGCTTGATCGTTGAGGATCGGCCTTCAATGCATGAATGTCGATCGGGCATCGTGATGTCGTTGTCAATCATTTTATATTTTTCTCAACCGCTCGGACGGTATGTCGCTGTCAATTTATTTTAGGGTGTCAACTATTAACTCAAGCGTTAATGTGAGCTTTGGTTGTTTGATTGGACCCACATTTACATTCGGTCGCACTATTCCTCGTAGGGAGATAGTCGACGATATTCTTTCCTAGGGTGATTGTCATAATACCCTTCGCAGAGCTTTGTTCTTAAAGAGCATGGAATCACCTCCAGACTTTCATCTGACCAAAACTTGAAGACTCAAGTTTATGAGGCGAAAGTTTTGAGAGACGAACCATTATATTATTGGTTGATCAAACATCTTAAATTTGTTATCAACCGCCGTTTAGGGTACTCCAATTCCTCGAGTGTCATTTTGATGCCAAAGTGCACTGGAACCAAGCGACATATGAACGAAGGTTCTCATTCGATTCTTGCTTGACGTGTCACGGGGCTTAAGAGTTCTTACGAGGCTTCTGGGCGTTGGCGAATTGTGTCGTGACAATCTTCTTGAATTCATTGAAGGAGGTGATTACACTTGTTGGGAGGCCATTAAATCACCTGAGGGTTGAATCCCTTAGCGTGGTATAAAATAATTGACACTTCAGTGCGTTGGAGATTTGGAGAAGGCAGGAAGCGATATGATCGGCTGGACAATTTGTCCCTTATATGATTCTGATGGAGTTTAAATTTCTTCAGTGGCTCAGCATTACAGATCTATTGGGAGAGCGCATTCTCCAACTTGCAGTAGGCCTCCATTAGCCCCAATTGTGGTGTGATCAATGGTGTTGACTCAACACTATCTTGGTACTGGGAGTCTTCCACTCTCGCTGCCTTCTGAGCCACTCAGTGGCCTTGAGGTTCAAGTTCTTCTCGAGGGTTATGCTACTGGGAAGCTTCTGCGCTTCCCTCGAGTAGCATGTAGGTCAATTTTGTTATCTGACAACGTCATTTGATCTCTAAGTTCCTAGATTTGTCCGCTTTTGTGTTGTCTCTCAGATGAGTTCCTTCTCCTTAATGTGCTCCTCATTTTGTTAATGGCATGATTCCACGATCACTGAATCTTTTAGGATAACGAATCCAGATGTCATATGGATCACACCTACGATTTAGAGCGTATGATGGATGAGAGAAATAGAGTGTGCGTGTGCGTGTGTGTGTGTGTGCGTGTGTGTGTGCAATAATACAACAGATTTGATATAGTAAATTCAACGGTCATTTATTGTAGAAATCACCCCATTTATAGAATTCAGAGGCATCTAGTGTAAAATAACATGTTTGTCCTTGTGTTAATAGATATGTTGCAAGTTGTTATGACACATTTTCATATTTGTAACCGACTCTGACACCCTTTCATATTTCATATCCGATAAAAACATCATTTCGTATTCATAACTGTTTGAGGAATGACATCTAATAAACTAGTAATCTTATCGTTCGGTCGCTTGAAAGTTTTGGTTGGTCGACAGACATTTGGTTGGCCAAAGTTGTTGGTTAGCCCTCTAGAGAAAATCTTAAGTAGAGGCTCTCTTGGTGTTAGGATAAATATGGGCCGTCAGGCAGAGGGAGCACCATCGTAATATAACGGGCAGCTCTTCTTGGAAAATAAACATTCTCAAAGCATCAGAAAGACATTTCATAAGGTGCCCTTTGGCAATTTTTGTAAGGAGTTCTAGAATTGACTAATGGAGCTGATCATAAACGACTGTCCCTCGTATTGGGTTCCTTCTATTTCCTCATTTGATTGTGCTTCCACTTGATCGGCTAAATGTTCCGACCGAAGGAAACGATGTTTAGTGTTTCCATCTATTGACTATCACAATACACTGTCCTTTGGTGTTCATAAGCGAGACCCGTTGAATTTCCTCGAGATTCATGCGGACATATTTTTGATGCACGCTAACACTTCAATTTATAATAATAGGAAAATTTACATACATTCCACTCAATTCTTATGTATATACATATCTAATACTTAAATTTATTATCTATGCATGAAAAGCTCTATTTCAATTTTTAAATATCAAAATAATAATAACTTGTATGTGATATGAAATATTTAAGTGTTATAAATGTAAAAAACAAAATTTAGAAGTTAGATGTGTAAATACATAAGAATTGGGTGGTAATTATGTAAATGCCTCATAATAACAATCATAATAATAATAATAATAAATAGATTTTGAAATGCCCTAAAAAAGTTCTAATTATAAACCAAAAAAAAAGATGCACCTAGTCCAATCTAACCATATACATACACAATGGGATGCAAATATTTCACAAATAATCAGCTTCATATGAAAAAAATTTGGGTTAGAGCATCTTGTCTAAATTCGATCAAGATGAGTTTAAATATTATTAAATTTATTTGAGGTAATTATAATTGATTAATTATGCATTTACTCACTTCAAAGCCCAATAATAATCATAGAAGAAAAAGTTATTCCAAAATACATCTTCTTGATTAGTGGATTTGATCTGGTTGATGGGTTTATTAGCTTAAAGGCTAACCCAAATGTAGGTAAGGTTGAGCACACATCCATATGTAAATCCGACTTTTGATTAGCAGGTTTATTGGTTTTTTGCCGGTCTAATTAGTTGTGATAGGGCTTACCTGTATTTAAAGGCCAACAGTGAACGACTGGCCTTGAAAGGTCAACAATCATCCAACAACAGTTCAAGCATCACAATCAAATTTTCTAATCAAGTGTAGTCCATGAGAAAAAGTAATCACTTACTGGTTCGGTCCAAGGATCAATGAAAGGAGAAGAAACCAGTTGACCCAATGGTCAACACTCAAAGAGTGGACTTCACAAACCAGTTGGACCAATGATCAGCGACATTGGGTTTTCAATTTAGAAAGTGAGGCAATCGCCATGGCTTCGGATAACAAGAGCGAAGGCTTTAAAGAAGATGATTGAGGGGAAGAACTCAAGGAGCAGTGCAATAAAAGTTAAAAGTCATCTACAAATTAAAGATGTGGGAATATGTGATATCTTTGTGGCATTATGGGCTTTAGTTGGATGACAAGGTTGGATGTCTGCTCTTCAAGCTTGAATCTTAAGCAATTAAATACTAAAATTTTAATAATGAATAAAGGCATACCAACACACTGAATGTTTTTAATTTGGTCTAGGGCTGTTTGGTTTGCTACAAATAGAATGCGCTGTTTTCATTTTGCACAAGTTTCAAAAATCTGACTGTTTGGTAAAATTAATTCCAAATATAACATAAAATTATAATACAATTGGAATTCAATCTCCAAGTTTATTTTTAATCTATTTGGAATTTGTTGGATTTTAGTTAATTTCAAATTGCTTTCATAAAGAGTTACTCGCCATTGCCAGGAGGCCACCACTGGTTGCACCACCCACCCACCCTAATACACTACTTTGGGTAAAGAGTTGCTCATTGCCGCCCGCCGATAGGCCACCACCATCTCGAGACTGGCAGTGTTGGTGCCCACTCGATCCAAGGGTCCTGATGAGTGATTACCTTGACATAAACACTGAAGTCGGCACTCTTTCAAAGCTACGATGCAATTATAATATTTCCTTAGCAGAGATTGGAAGTATCAATTAGATCGATCAACTTATCTATAGAAAAATATTATAATACCTAGCTTTATAGGTCAATCTCAAGTTAAAGCCGCAAGGTCCACAATGAATTTACCTGAAATCTAAGGTTATAAGTCCATGTCGGATGGGCCTCTTAGAGTTGTAAGTCCTAATACTCATAAATCACAACTTAATTTACCGAGCTTCCTAGCCCATAAGTCTGCTTGATTTTAGCATCTGAGTGATAAGTTCCACATTAGTACTCATAAGCCATGGATTGGGGCACATAAAATCAGTCTGGACAATCAAGGGTGATCTGTTTCACTGACTAGGATGTTCTTAAGAAATTGGGTAATTACATAATCAACACTAAAGACATTGAGGACACTAACTAGCTTCCAGGTGAGGAGGATAAAATGCACATAGTTCCAACCGTGGGAGAGTCTCCACCCGATGTTACAGTGAGTTTCCAAGGCAGTCTTAAGTTTAAGGAACTGGCATCAGAGGCATGACAACCCCATATAAGAGAAATCCAGAGCATTCAGATATATAGACTCATTCCTAAGTTGCCCATACTGAGGAAGATTCGGCACATTGGAGATGAGACTCTTTTGTGTCATGTATGGAAGATGATATAAAGTTATTCAGGTGTTAGATTCAATTCAGCATGGTACCTATCATCAAATGTCCAGACATAATTGATGAAACCTAGCCTTGAAATTTGTCTTAAGAGTTTGATGGAATTTCCTACTGAGGAAGGTCCAGCACATTGGAGATGGGACTCTTTTGTGTCATGTATGGAAGATGACATAGAGTTATTCAGGTGTTAGATTCAGTTCAGCATGATACCTATCATCAAATGTCCAGACAGAATGGATGAAACCTAGCCTTGAAATTTGTCTTAAGAGTTTGATGGAATTTCCTACTGAGGAAGGTCCAGCACATTGGAGATGGGACTCTTTTGTGTCATGTATGGAAGATGACATAGAGTTATTCAGGTGTTAGATTCAGTTCAGCATGATACCTATCATCAAATGTCCAGACAGAATGGATGAAACCTAGCCTTGAAATTTGTCTTAAGAGTTTGATGGAGTCAATGGGATCTAGTTTCTATTAGTGGAGAAGAGGTCTCTCCTAAGTGGTTGCAAGTGAGAGTGGTGCAGCTTGTCACAAATTTCACCCCAGAGTTGATTTCTCCTCACATATTAGTTTATCAACTACACTCCGTTGAGTACCATAAGTGGAAGAAAATGGTTTCATACTTAAGGGCTCAAGACTTACATTATGAGAACCTACATTTATATGCAGTTCCAGCTCATGATGTGGCAAGAGAGGATACATATTTATTCTATCAAGACATGTTGTGGGATGACAGCACCTACATGATCAACCTACCAGAGAATTACAATATCTATGTTACCTTTAACGTGGCAGATCTAACTCTGTGCTACAAGAAATTAGAGGCTTCAACGAATGAAGTAAAACATCCCCCAACCCCAAAAATTGACGCGGGAGCCTACCACAAAACATATCATCATATTATTGTTGCTACAGTACCACAAAAGATTATATCGCAAAAATAGTCAAAATAATCTTGTTTTCCTTTAATACAGTACCACAAAAGATTATTGTCCTTCATTCCTTTTTAGACATTTCTTATGTATGTATTATATTAGGATTTGGATGTTAATTTTTGGTGTGGTTTGTATCGGGACAGCCACCGGCATCTTTTCTTCCCTTCGAGGGCTATATCATAGGGTTTCAAGTGGTGCTTCGACTATATCGTGGTTTTTAGGTGGTAACTTATCATTTCCTCATCCCACATTGTCCTTCTGCTGCAGCCGACCCCAGGACAGCAGCTTTTGCTGTTTTTCATTGCATTCTTCCCACTCCAGCCTGCCCCCATCTCAAACAGCGGCCCTTTGCTGCCATGCAGACTCCTCGCTTCGTCCTTTCGCTGTCGTTCTCCAGAAAACAGTAAATCTGTTCTTTTACTGTTGTCCAATAGCTGTTCCAGCCTTTCCTACAGCGCCCCGCCCCACTGCTCGCCACCTCATATGCTGCCCTTGGTGTCCTAGCATTCTGCTCCGCTACCAACGCAGTTCCAGCCCCTCCTTTGGCTGTCGCAACCACCTACAACCCCATTTCAGCCATCTACCTTTGCTCCCCAACTACCTAGCCGATCTCTACCACCCATGGGTCGAGGCCTAGCGTGAGTTTGTGTTGCAATTTCACTTTCTAGTGTGTTAATTGTAACCACTTATTTGTTTTTGATAATAAGATATGTTTTTCCTACTGTGGTTTGGATCAACTCCGGTATCAAGGTAGGATGTCTGCTCTTCAAGCTTAATTCTTAAGCAATTGAATACTAGCATTTTAAAAATGGATGAAGGAAAACCAACACATTAAATATTTTTGATTTAGTCAAGTGTTGTTTCGTTCGCTACAAAAGGAAAGAATTGTTTTCTTTTTGCAGCATTTTTTAGATTTCTGGTTGTTTGGTCAGATGAATTCCAAATATAACATAAAATTATAATAAATTTGCAATTTATTCTCCAATTTGATTTTTAATGTATTTAAAATTCGCTGGATTTGAGTGAATTCCAAATACATTACTTTGTGTAAAGAGTTACTTGCCACCGCCTGCCCATCGCCACCTACCAGTAGGCCACCACTGGTCCAACCATTACAGCTGTAAACCCCACCCTCTACCCATCTCCCCCCCTCCGAATTCCGCACCACCACCATTGACATTACTTTGTGTAAAGAGTTGCTTGCTGCCACCCGGCTGTCACCACCTGCCAGTAGGCCACCACCATCTCAAGTCTGGCAGGGTTGAACTAAGGGTCCTGATGAGCGATTACCTCATCATAAACGCTGAAGTCAGCACTCTTTCAAAGCTACAATGCAATTATAAGCTTTCCTTAGCAGAGATTGTATGTATCAATTAAATCGATCAACTTATTTATAGAAGAACATTATAATACCTAACTTTATTGGTCACTCTAAAAAGCTAAAGCCGCAAGGCCTACATTGAATTCCCGTGAAATCTAAGGATACAAATCTATTGTCCAATAGGCCTCTTGTAAGTCCTAATGCTCATAAACCACAACTTAATTTACCGAGCTTCCTAGCCCAGAAGTCTGCTTGATTTCAACATCTGAGTGACAAGTTCCACATTAAGAAGATCTGAAAAAGAGAATTACAAACCCCAGCCCTATCAGCAACTCGCAAAAAAAAGCAGCAAATCCAATTCTTCAAATCAAGTCAAAACAAAAAATTTAATATAGTCCAAGAACTTAAATGAGATAATTAGTTTCCTTGAATAACTTAGGGGTGTAAGTCCGATCAATGCACAAACAGAAACAGCATAAAGATGGCAAGTTCATTAAACCAACTTAATTGATTAGGTTATCTTAGCTACTGGGCAACATCATCATGTATGTAAATATCAAAGTTTAGGTGTAGGTATGTAAATTCATAAAAATTGTGTGTTACGTGTGTAAATTTCCTTCATTTTTATTCATCAGAATTATTGGGATTTTCCTAGATCTTTCTCTTTTCATTTTTTGAAGTGCTTCACCAATTCTTAATTTTAATTTACACAAAACAACTTTTTAAAGCTATTAAGAAAATTTCCCAAAATAAAATAATAAATCAAAAGTATTAACACTTACAATTTGAATATTAGCTGGATGATTCAGTTCCTCCTTTGGACGATGGCTTTGATGACCGTGTGCTACAGAGTTTTCCACCAGAAGTGGTGAATAATCTATGTTTGACTTGGGCAATGCATCTGGTGCATCTGATTCAAATAGAATCCTTTCAATAGGCACCTAACAAATCAATCATTCAGAATCTGAATTATTTACAGATTAAATAGTAAAATCTTAATAATTAAATAGCATAGAAGATTACTCACCGATTTGAGCATTTTCTTAGCTTTCTCAGATTTCATTGATGTTAAAAACCCAGAGAAGGAGAAATAAGAACCAAGTTTAGTGAAAGCTGGCACCATCTCAGCAGAACCCATGAAAGAATGCAGAATAACACCAGCTGGGAAAGGTCCGCTACTTCTGGTCATATAAAGAACTTGCAGTATGAAGAAAAAATCATATAATTGTTGTTGATTTCAAAAGAGGCTATATGTGCGTGTGCGTGTGCGTGTGCGTGTGCGTGTGTCTATATATATATATTTCCTTATTTATGGCTTTCTTCTTATCTCTAGATAGTTATTATGAATTAATTTAATCCTAGAGATTTACATGTTATGTTATTCCCATTTTATAACTCTGGTATCATGTATTTATACACCTTTTGATATCAATAATATGATTCTGCTCAATTCTCTAAAACCCAACAATATACAATCATAATAATAGTGTAATGGCACCTCTAAGATGAAATGAATGCGCGAGCAACAATGATTTAGATTTAAATGGTAGGCATGTGCAACATGTTTGGTATATAAAATTAGACGTGATGAGTCCACCATTTAGGACTTAATAGAATAATATACATACATACATACATACATACATACACACACACACACACACACACACAC